>NC_057811.1:339674631-339974631 GCF_018294505.1 Triticum aestivum | reverse complement strand
TTGGCGGCGGCTCCGTATCGTAAAACGTGATGAATCCTTCTCTCCGATTTTTTCTCCCCGAAAGTGAATATATGGAGTTGGAGTTGAGGTCGGTGGAGCGTCAGGGGGCCCACGAGGTAGGGGGGCGCCCTAGGGGGGTAGGCGCGCCCCCACCCTCGTGGACAGGGTGTGGGCCCCCTGACGTGGATTTTTCTTCCAGTATTTTTCTTATTTTCCAAATAGATGTTCCGTGGAGTTTCAGGTCATTCCGAGAACTTTTGTTTCTGCACATAAATAACACCATGGAAAGTCTGCTGAAAACAGCGCCAGTCCAGGTTAGTTCCATTCAACTCATGCAAGTTAGAGTCCAAAACAAGGGCAAAAGTGTTTGGAAAAGTAGATACGACGGAGATGTATCAAGTCCCCCAAGCTTAAACCTTTGCTTGTCCTCAAGCAATTCAGTTGATAAACTGAAAGTGATAAAGAAAAACTTTTACAAACTCTGTTTGCTCTTGTTGTTGTAAATATGTAAAGCCAGCATTCAAGTTTTCAGCAAAGATTATGACTAACCACATTTGCAATAACTCCTAAGTCTCATGTTTACTCATATCAATAGCATAATCAACTAGCGAGCCATAATAATAGATCTCGGATGACAACACTTTCTCAAAACAATCATGATATGATATAATAAGATGGTATCTCGCTAGCCCTTTCTGAGACCGCAAAACATAAATGCATAGCACCTTTAAAGATCAAGGACTGACTAAACATTGTAATTCATGGTACAAGAGATCCAGTCATAGTCATACCCAATATAAATTAATAGTAATGGATGCAAATGACAGCTGCGCTCTCCAGCTAGTGCTTTTTAATAAGAGGGTGATGACTCAACATAGAAGTAAATAGATAGGCCCTTCGCAGAGGGAAGCAGGGATTTGTAGAGGTGCCACAGCTCGGTTTTGAAATAGAGATAAATAATATTTTGAGCGGCATACTTTCATTGTCAACATAGCAACCGAGAGATGGCGATATCTTCCATGCTACACACATTATAGGCGGTTCCCAAACAAAATGGTAAAGTTTATACTCCCCCTCCACCAACAAGCATCAATCCATGACTTGCTCGAAACAACGAGTGTCTCCAACTAGCAACAGTCCTAGGGGAGTTTTGTTTGCAATTAATTTGATTTAGTTTGCATAAAGCATGGGACTGGGCATCCCGGAGACCAGCCATTTTCTCGTGAATGAGGAGCGGAGTCCACTCCTCTTGAGAATAACCCGCCTAGCATGGAAGATACGGACAACCCTCGTTGATACATGAGCTATTCGAGCATACAAAACAGAATGTTTATTTGAAGGTTTAGAGTTTGGCACATACAAATTTACTTGGAACGGCAGGTAGATACCGCATATAGGAAGGTATAGTGGACTCATATGGAATAACTTTGGGGTTTAAGGGATTGGATGCACAAGCAATATTCCCGCTTAGTACAAGTGAAGGCTAGCAAAAGACTGGGAAGCGACCAACTAGAGAGCGACAACAGTCATGAACATGCATTAAAATTAATAAACATTGAGTACAAGCATGAGTAGGATATAATCCACCATGAACATAAATATCGTGAAGGCTATGTTGATTTGTTTCAACTACATGTGTGAACATGTGCCAAGTCGAGTCACTTAAATCATTCAAAGGAGGATACCACCCCACTATACCACATCACAACCATTTTAATAGCATGTTGGCACGCAAGGTAAACCATTATAACTCATAGCTAATCAAGCATGGCACGAGCAACTATGATCTCTAATTGTCATTGCAAACATGTTTATTCATAATAGGCTGAATCAGGAACGATGAACTCATCATATTTACAAAAACAAGAGAGGTCGAATTCATACCAGCTTTTCTCATCTCAGTCAGTCCATCATATATCGTCATATTTGGCTCTCACTTGCACGACCGAACGAAGTGAAAATAATAAGAGTGCACGTGCATTGGACTAAGCTGGAATCTGCGAGCATTCAATAAACAGGAGAAGACAAGGCAATATGGGCTCTTGGTTAAATCAACAATAATGCATATAAGAACCACTTCAACAATTTAATCATGGTCTTCTCCTATCGACCCCCAAAGAAAAGAAAAGAAAAGAAATACAAACTATTTACACGGGAAAGCTCCCAACAAGCAAAAGAAGAACAGGAAATATTTTTGGGTTTTCTTTTTTAATTATTACTACTACAGCAAGAAAGGTAAACTAACTAAAAGCTACTACTATTTTTTTGGTTTTTCTTAAGGTTTAACAAACACACAAGAACAAAGCAAGAAAAAGAAAATAAACTAGCATGGATATTACAGTGAAAGAGTATGAGCACCGACATCTAGCAATGAGTGTGTGGACATAAATGTAATGTCGGTGGGAAATACGTACTCCCCCAAGCTTAGGCTTTTGGCCTAAGTTGGTTTATTGCCACGGATGGCCTGGCGGATATCCGTAATTGTAGCCGAGGTCATACTGAGATGCAGCGGCTATCGCTTCCTGAGCTGCGGCGTGGCGGCGAGCTGCCTCCGCCCTCCTCTCGTACTCATCTGCCTCCTCTCTGGTAATAACATATCTTCCTTTTGCCTGATAATCAAAGAAGGCAGGAGTTGGGAGAGTAATACGGACAGCACGACGTCTGTCAAAGATTAAGCGATACCGGAGAGGTGATTCATTCCTCTCGACAAACTAGTGGTGGACCATAGCATTATAGTCTAAATAAGTAGGAGGCAACTCAATATCATCCTCACGAACGTCCACACCAAGAAAATCAGCTAAGCGGGTTGCATAAATTCCTCCAAAGAAATCTCCATTAAATCTATTATGATGCAACCTACATGCAACAATGGCTCCCAAATTATAAGATTTGTCTCCCAACACGGCACTCCTAAGAATACTAAGGTCAGGGACACACATATGACATGCTTCATCTTTACCATTTATGCACCTACCTATGAAGAGAGCAAAATAATGTATAGCAGGAAAATGAATGTTCCCTATGGTAGCTTGTGCTATATCTCTAGATTCCCCCACAGTTATACTAGCAAGAAAATTTCTAAATTCAGATTTGCGGGGTTCACTAGCACTACCCCATTGTGGAAGTTTGCAAGCAGTAGTAAAATCCTCTAAGTCCATGGTATAAGATTTTTCATAAAGATCAAACAGGACCGTTGGAGAATTACGTGAAGATGAAAATTCAAACCTCCTCACAAAGGAACTAGTGAGATAGTGGTATTGGCTGCACTTCTCTGCCTTGAAGCTCACAAGATCAGCGTTACGCAAATATGCGTTAAATTCTTCCTTGATTCCCGCTCGATCCATAAAGTTCTCTGAAGGCCATTCACAAGGCCGCACTAGAGCGTCCCTTGGTGGCTCATCGTCAGCATCACGCATTGCAAGCCTGGGTCCTTGCTTCCTTGAAGAACCACCTTGGAACATTTTCCTAAGCATATTTCTTCCTCTGAAAAATTTCTGAAATTTTTAGTAACTTCAAATAAAAGTGAACCAAGCTCAACAAAATTGATAGCAACTACTCCTACAAGTGACTAGAGCCTATATCAAGCATTAGAACTACTTGGAACCATATAAATTTTACATGCAAGCTCAAGAACATGGTCACCTAGGCAACACAAATTTGCAATGAATAAAGCACTAGAACAAAAACTAATTGGACCAATGGAGGAGTCACATACCAAGGAACAATCCCCCCAAGCAGTTTTGTGAGAGGTGCTTTGAGCAAGGAGATCGAAAATCGCAGCAAAATGAGCTAGAACTCGTGCTTGAGCTGGATATTGGTGTTTGTGGGAGGAAGAAGAAGTGTGTGGGTGCAGGAATAAGTGGAGGGGGCCCACCGTGGGCCCACGAGGCAGGGGGGCGCGCCCAGGGGGTAGGGCGCTCCCTCCACTCTCGTGGCCAGGTGCTTGCCCCTCCTGCTGTGTTCTCAGTGCCAGATATTCTCAAATATTCTAGAAAAAATCATATTCCATTTTTAGGGCATTTGGAGAACTTTTATTTTTGGGGTATTTTTATATTGCACGGATAAATCAGAAAACAGACAGAAAAAATACTATTTTTTTACTTTATTTCAACTAAATAACAGAAAGTAGAGAGAGGGTACAGAAGGTTGTGCCTTCTAGTTTCATCCATCTCATGCTCATCAAAAGGAATCCACTAACAAGGTTGATCAAGTCTTGTTAACAAACTCATTCCGACTAACATGGAACCGGAGAAATTTCGAATGACACTATGTTACCTCAACGGGGATATGCACATCCCCTATAATAAGAATATCATATTTCTTCTTGACAGTAGGTAGAGGAAATTCAAAACCTCCAAATATAATCGATGGAATTTTTCCAATAGAATTGATACTGTGGACCTGAGGTTGTTTCCTCGGAAAGTGTACCGTATGCTTATTACAATTAACATGAAAAGTGACATTTCCTTTGTTGCAATCAATAACAGCCCCTGCAGTATTCAAAAAAGGTCTTCCAAGAATAATAGACATACTATCGTCCTCGGGAATATCAAGAATAACAAAGTCCGTTAAAATAGTAACGTTTGCAACCACAACAGGCACATCCTCACAAATACCGACAGGTATAGCAGTTGATTTATCAGCCATTTGCAAAGAGATTTCAGTGGGTGTCAACTTATTCAAATCAAGTCTACTATATAAAGAGAGAGGCATAACACTAACACCGGCTCCAAGATCACATAAAGCAGTTTTAACATAGTTTCTTTTAATGGAGCATGGTATAGTTGGTACTCCTGGATCTCCAAGTTTCTTAGGTATTCCACCCTTAAAAGTGTAATTAGCAAGCATGGTGGAAATTTCAGCTTCCGGTATCTTTCTTTTATTAGTAACAATTGCTTTCATATACTTAGCATAAGGATTCATTTTGAGCATATCAGTTAATCGCATACGCAAAAAGATAGGTCTAATCATTTCAGCAAAGCGCTCAAAATCCTCATCATCCTTTTTCTTGGATGGTTTGGGAGGAAAAGGCATGGGTTTCTGAACCCATGGTTCCCTTTCTTTACCATGTTTCCTAGAAACAAAGTCTCTTTTATCATAACGTTGATTCTTTGATTGTGGGTTATCAAGATCAACAGCAGGTTCAATTTCTACATCATTGTCATTACTAGTTTGAGCATCAACATGAACATCATCATTAACATTTTCATTAGGTTCATGTTCATTACCAGATTGTGTTTCAGCATCAGAAATAGATATATCATTTGGATTCTCAGGTGGTTCAGCAATAGGTTCACTAGAAGCATGCAAAGTCCTATCATTTTTCTTTTTCTTCTTTTTAGAAGGACTAGGTGCATCAATATTATTTCTCTGAGAATCTTGCTCAATTCTCTTAGGATGGCCTTCAGGATACAAAGGTTCCTGAGTCATTTTACCAGTTCTAGTAGCCACTCTAACAACATAATCATTTTTCTTACTATTCATTTCATTGAGCAAATCATTTTGAGCTTTAAGTACTTGTTCCACTTGAGTGGTAACCATAGAAGCATGTTTAGTAATGAGTTTAAGTTCACCTTTAACTCTAGACATATAATCACCCAAGTGTTCAAGCATATCGGAATTGTATTTCAATTGTCTACCAAAATAAGCATTGAAGTTTTCTTGTTTGACAATAAAATTATCAAACTCTTCTAAGCATTGTCTAGCAGACTTATAGTGAGGAATATCACATTCATCCAATCTATAGAGAGAATTTACCTTTACTACCTGTGTCGGGTTATCAAGACCATGAGTTTCTTCAATAGGTAATGGATTAAGATCATATGTTTCTTCAACAGGCGGTAGATTAAGACCATGTATTTCTTCAATAGGAGGTAAATTCTTAACGTCTTCAGCTTTAATACCTTTTTCTTTCATAGATTTATTTGCCTCTTGCATATCTTCAGGACTGAGAAATAGAACACCTCTCTTCTTCGGAGTTGGTTTAGGAATAGGTTCAGGAATTGGCTCAGGAGCTGGCTCAGGAAGTGTCCAATTATTTTCATTTGTCAACATATTATTCAATAGAATTTCAGCTTCATCCGGTGTTCTTTCCCTGAAAACAGAACCAGCACAACTATCCAGGTAATCTCTGGAAGCATCGGTTAGTCCATTATAAAAGATATCAAGTATTTCATTTTTCTTGAGAGGATGATCAGGCAAAGCATTAAGTAATTGGAGAAGCCTCCCCAAGCTTGTGGGAGACTCTCTTCTTCAATTTGTACAAAATTGTATATTTCCCTCAAAGCAGCTTGTTTCTTATGAGCAGGGAAATATTTAGCAGATAAGTAATAAATCATATCCTGGGGACTACGCACACAACCAGGATCAAGAGAATTAAACCATATCTTAGCATCACCCTTTAATGAGAACGGAAATATTTTAAGGATATAAAGGTAGCGTGTTCTCTCATCATTAGTGAATAGGGTGGCTATATCATTTAATTTAGTAAAATGTGCCACAACAATTTCAGACTCATAGCCATGAAAAGGATCAGATTCAACCAAAGTAATTATATCAGGATCAACAGAGAATTCATAATCCTTATCAGTAACACAGATAGGTGAAGTAGCAAAAGCAGGGTCAGGTTTCATTCTAGCATTAAGAGATTGCTGCCTCCATTTAGCTAATAACCTCTTGAGTTCATATCTATCTTTGCAAGCTAAAATAGCTAAAGCAGCTTCTTTTTCAAAAACATAACCCTCAGGAATAACAGGCGAGTCTTCATAATCACTTTCATCTATATAATCAGTTTCAATAATTTCTTTCTCTCTAACCCTAGCAATTTGTTCATCAAGAAATTCACTAAGTGGCACAGTAGTATCAAGCGTGGAAGTAGTTTCATCATAAGTATCATGCATAGCAGAAGTGGCATCATCAATAACATGCGACATACCAGAACGAATAGCAGAAGCAAGTTTAGGTGTCGCAAGCTTACTCAAAACAGAAGGTGAATCAAGTGCAGAGCTAGATGGCAGTTCCTTACCTCCCCTCGTAGTTGAGGGATAAATTGTTGTCTTAGCATCTTTCAAGTTCTTCATAGTGACCAGCAGATATAAATCCCAAGTGACTCAAAGAATAGAGCTATGCTCCCCGGCAACGGCGCCAGAAAATAGTCTTGATAACCCACAAGTATAGGGGATCGCAACAGTTTTCGAGGGTAGAGTATTCAACCCAAATTTATTGATTCGACACAAGGGGAGCCAAAGAATATTCTCAAGTATTAGCATTTGAGTTGTCAATTCAACCACACCTGGATAACTTAGTATCTGCAGCAAAGTATTTAGTAGCAAAGTAATATGGAAGTAACGGTAATAGTAGCAAAAGTAATATTTTTGGGTTTTGTAGTGATTGTAACAGTAGCAACGGAAAAGTAAATAAGCGAAGAACAATATGTGAAAAGCTCGTAGGCATTGGATCGGTGATGGAGAATTATGCCGGATGTGGTTCATCATGTAACAGTCATAACATAGGGTGACACAGAAGTAGCTACAATTCATCAATGTAATGTAGGCATGTATTCTGAATATAGTCATACGTGCTTATGGAAAAGAACTTGCATGGCATCTTTTTTCCTACCCTCCCGTGGCAGCGGGGTCCTAATGGAAACTAAGGGATATTAAGGCCTCCTTTTAATAGAGTACCGGACCAAAGCATTAACACATAGTGAATACACGAACTCCTCAAACTACGGTCATCACCGGGAGTGGTCCCGATTATTGTCACTTCGGGGTTGTCGGATCATAACACATAGTAGGTGACTATAGACTTGCAAGATAGGATCAAGAACTCACATATATTCATGAAAACATAATAGGTTCAGATTTGAAATCATGGCACTCGGGCCCTAGTGACAAGCATTAAGCATAGCAAAGTCATAGCAACATCAATCTCAGAACATAGTGGATACTAGGGATCAAACCCTAACAAAACTAACTCGATTACATGATAGATCTCATCCAACCCATCACCGTCCAGCAAGCCTACGATGGAATTACTCACGCACGGCGGTGAGCACCATGAAATTGGTGATGGAGGATGGTTGATGATGACGACGGCGACGGATTCCCCTCTCCGGAGCCCCAAACGGACTCCAGATCAGCCCTCCCGAGAGGTTTTAGGGCTTGGCGGCGGCTCCGTATCATAACACGCGATGAATCCTTCTCTCCGTTTTTTTCTCCCCGAAAGTGAATATATGGAGTTGGAGTGGAGGTCGGTGGAGCGTCAGGGGGCCCACGAGGTAGGGGGCGCGCCCTAGGGGGGTAGGCGCGCCCCCCACCCTCGTGGACAGGGTGTGGGCCCCCTGACATGGATTTTTCTTCCAGTATTTTTATTATTTTCCAAATAGATGTTCCGTGGAGTTTCAGGTCATTCCGAGAAATTTTGTTTCTGCACATAAATAACACCATGGAAAGTCTGCTGAAAACAGCGCCAGTCCGGGTTACTTCCATTCAAATCATGCAAGTTAGAGTCCAAAACAAGGGCAAATGTGTTTGGAAAAGTAGATACGACGGAGACGTATCAGTAACCTCTCTCTTACCCGCTGTAATCTCTACTTAAACATGGTGCTCAACGCTATATATTATTTCCCAATGATGTATGGCTATCCTATGATGTTTGAGTAGATCGGTTTTGTCCTATGGGTTAATTGATGATCGTGATTGGTTTGAGTTGCATGTTTTATTATTGGTGTTGTCCTATGGTGCTCTCCGTGTTGCACAAGCGTGAGGGATTTCCGCTGTAGGGTTTGCAATATGTTCATGATTTGCTTATGGTGGGTGGCGTGAGTGACAGAAGCACAAACCCGAGTAAGTAGGTTGTTTGCGTATGGGATAAAGAGGACTTGATACTTTAATGCTATGGTTGGGTTTTACCTTAATGAATCTTTAGTAGTTGCGGATGCTTGCTAGAGTTCCAATCATAAGTGCATATGATCCAAGCAGAGGAAGTATGTTAGCTTATGCCTCTCCCTCAAATAAAATTGCAATAGTGATTACCGGTCTAGTTATCGATTGCCTAGGGACAAATAACTTTCTCGTGACAAAAAGCTCTCTACTAAAACTAACTTAGTTGTGTCTTCATCTAAACAGCCCCTACTTTTTATTACGTGCTCTTTATTATCTTGCAAACCTATCCGAAAACACCTACAAAGTACTTCTAGTTTCATACTTGTTTCCGGTAAAGCAAACGTCAAGTGTGCGTAGAGTTGTATCGGTGGTCGATAGAACTTGAGGGAATATTTGTTCTACCTTTAGCTCCTCGTTGGGTTCGACACTCTTACTTATCGAAAGAGGCTACAATTGATCCCATATACTTGTGGGTTATCAAGACCTTTTTCTGGCGCCGTTGCCGGGGAGCAATAGCGTGGGGTGAATATTCTGTTGTGTGCTTGTTTGCTTTATCAGTAAGTAATTTTTATTTGCTTTTCTTAGTTGTTCTCTATCTTTAGTTATGGATATGGAACACGAAATACGAAAAAAAATTAGGTGTACTTGCTACTCATGGAGATGAGGAACCTCCTAAAACCCTCGATGCTCGTTATGTCACAGATATTATGTACTACTTTGATAATCCAGAGAAAACCCCATTCAATTTGGTAATGGAAGTAACGTGGGATCAACGTGAATACTTTAGGGATTATCGCTTGACACAAAAAGGGAAACTATTATGGGATCAAATTTATATATTGAAGTGGTATGCTCGGCAAGTATGCTTGAGTTATGATTATACTTGTTGCTCTAGGATGAAGGCTCCACACCTTACCTTTTCATGCAAATTTAATGATAATGAAACCTTAGCTTCTTATGCTAATGGTATATATGATTACTATGATGTGGAACAAATAGAAGAATTTGTTGCTTTTAAGGGTGCTTATGAAATTGAATCTTTGTTTGAAAAGTATGAAGCTTTTGATGATGATGTTTATAGGCCTGAAAATTTAGCTATCCTAAAATATTGCTATGATAATTATGAATATAATTCCGATATTAATGCACTTATTGAGAAAGTCTCCGCTGTCCAAGAAGAGACTAATATTTTGCAGGAATCTATGGAAGAAGAAATTGATGAAATTGTGAGCTCATTGGATGAAAAAGATGATGAGGAGAGCGAAGAACAAAAGGAGGAAGAGCGGATTAGCTACCCGTGTCCACCTTCTAATGAGAGTAACTCTTCAACTCATACATTGTTTAATTTCCCTTTGTGCTTACCGAAGGATGATTGCTATGATGACTATTATGATCCCGTTGATTCTCTTGAAATATCCCTTTTTGATGATGCTTGCTATGCTTGTGGCCAAGATGCCAATATGAATTATGCTTATGGAGATGAACTTGCTATAGTTCCTTATGTTAAACATGAAATTGTTGCTATTGCACCCACGCATGATAGTCCTATTATCTTTTTGAATTCTCCCAACTACACTATATCGGAGAAGTTTACCCTTATTAAGGATTATATTGATGGGTTGCCTTTTACCGTTGCACATGATGATTTTGATGAATATAATATGCATGTGCTTGCTGCTCCTACTTGCAACTATTATGAGAGAGGAACTATATCTCCACCTCTCTATGTTTCCAACATGATAAAATTGCAGGAAACTGTGTATACTATGCATTGGCCTTTATTATGTGTGCATGAATTGTTCTTTTATGACATGCCAATGCATAGGAAGAGAGTTAGACTTCGTCATTACATGATATATGTTACTTTGTGCTCACTACTAAATGCCAAATCATTGCTAATTAAAATTGGCTTCGATATACCTTGGGATCCGGGTGGATTCACTACTTGAGCACTATATGCCTAGCTTAATGGCTTTAAAGAAAGCGCTGCCAGGGAGACAACCCGGAAGTTTTAGAGAGTCATTTATTTCTGTTGTGTGCTTTTATAAAATTTAGAAATAAAAATAATGTGCCAAGGTTTGCCTTCAGGATGTTTACAATGCTTGTTGGTTTGTACGGTGCAGGACAGAAACTTTGGCTGTAGTGCGCGATTTTTAATTTTTTATTGGAGCTTCAAACAGTTCTGAAACTTCTTGCACTGTCTTTATATGCAAATTTTTTATTTTCCTTAATTTTTGCAGAATTTTTTAAGTATCATAAGTATGGTCAATGTTCAGATTATTACAGACTGTTCTGTTTTAGACAGATTCTGTTTTTTATGCATAGTTTGCTTGTTTTGATGAAACTATCAATTTATATCAGTGGATTAAGCCATGAAAAAGTTATATTACAGTAGCTACAATGCCAAAACAAAATATGAATTGGTTTGCAACAGTACTTAGAGTAGTGATTTGCTTTATTATACTAACGGATCTTACCGAGTTTTCTGTTGAAGTTTTGTGTGGATGAAGTGTTCGATGATCGAGAAGGTCTCGATGTGAGAAGAAGGAAGAGAGGCAAGAGCTCAAGCTTGGGGATGCCCAAGGCACACCAAGTAAATATTCAAGGAGACTCAAGCGTCTAAGCTTGGGGATGCCCCGGAAGGCATCCCCTCTTTCTTCAACAAGTATCGGTATGTTTTCGGATTCGTTTCATTCATGTGATATGTGCAGATCTTGGAGCGTCTTTTGCATTTAGTTTTCATTTTTATTTTATGAACCATGCTGGTATGAGATAGTCCTTGGTTGATTTATATAACGCTCTTTGCACTTCACTTATATCTTTTGAGTATGGCTTTATAGAATGCTTCATGTGCTTCACTTATATCATTTGAAGTTTGGATTGCATGTTTATCTTCACTTAGACAACCGCCATTTGTAGAATGCTCTTTTGCTTCACTTATACTTGTTAGAGCGCGGGCATATCTTTTGTAGAAAGAATTAAACTCTCTTGCTTCACTTATATCTATTTAGAGAGATGACAGGAATTGGTGATTCACATGGTTAGTCATAAAATCCTACATAAAACTTGTAGATCACTGAATATGATATGTTTGATTCCTTGCAATAGTTTTGCGATATAAAGATGGTGATATTAGAGTCATGCTAGTGGGTGGTTGTGGATTGTAGAAATACTTGTGTTGAGGTTTGTGATTCCCGTAGCATGCACGTATGGTGAACCGTTATGTAACGAAGTTGGAGCATGAGGTATTTATTGATTGTCTTCCTTATGAGTGGCGGTCGGGGACGAGCGATGGTCTTTTCCTACCAATCTAGCCCCCTAGGAGCATGCGCGTAGTACTTTGTTTCGATGACTAATAGATTTTTGCAATAAGTATGTGAGTTCTTTATGACTAATGTTGAGTCCATGGATTATACGCACTCTCACCCCTCCATCATTGCTAGCCTCTTCGGTACCGTGCATTGCCCTTTCTCACCTCGAGAGTTGGTGCAAACTTCGCCGGTGCATCCAAACCCCGTGATACGATACGCTCTATCACACATAAACCTCCTTATATGTTCCTCAAAACAGCCACCATACCTACCTATTATGGCATTTCCATAGCCATTCCGAGATATTTTGCCATGCAACTTCCATCATCATCATATACATGACTTGAGCATTTATTGTCATATTGCTTTGGATGATCGTAAGATGATGTTTTCATGGCTTGTCCGTTTTTGATGTCATTGCTACGCTAGATCATTGCACATCCCGGTACACCGCCGGAGGCATTCATATAGAGTCATATCTTTGTTCTAGTATCGAGTTGTAATATCGAGTTGTAAGTAAATAAAAGTGTGACGATCATCATTATTAGAGCATTGCCCCAGTGAGGAAAGGACGATGGATACTATGATTCCCCCACAAGTCGGGATGAGACTCCGGATGAAAAAAAGAGAAAGGCCAAAAAAAGAGAAGGCCCAAAAAAAAGAGAAAAAAAAGAGAGAAAAAGAGAGAACGGGCAGTGCTACTATCCTTTTACCACACTTGTGCTTCAAAGTAGCACCATGTTCTTCATATAGAGAGTCTCTTGAGTTATCACTTTCATATACTAGTGGGAATTTTCATTATAAAACTTGGCTTGTATATTCCAACGATGGGCTTCCTCAAATGCCCTAGGTCTTCATGAGCAAGCAAGTTGGATGCACACCCACTTAGTTTCAGTTTGAGCTTTCATATACTTATAGCTCTAGTGCATCCGTTGCATGGCAATCCCTACTCCTCGCATTGACATCAATTGATGGGCATCTCCATATCCCGTTGATTAGCCGCGTCGATGTGAGACTTTCTCCTTTTTTGTCTTCTCCACATAACCCCCATCATCATATTCTATTCCACCTATAGTGCTATGTCCATGGCTCATGCTCATGTATTGCGTGAAAGTTGAAAAGTTTTGAAAACATCGAAAGTATGAAACAATTGCTTGGCTTGTCATCGGGGTTGTGCATGATGTGAATATTTTGTGTGGTGAAGATGGAGCATAGCCAGACTATATGATTTTGTAGGGATAACTTTCTTTGGCCATGTTATTTTGAAAAGACATGATTGCTTTATTAGTAGGCTTGAAGTATTATTGTTTTTATGTCAAATGATAGACTATTGCTTTGAATCACTCGTGTCTTAATATTCATGCCATGATTAGATACATGATCAAGATTATGCTAGGTAGCATTCCACATCAAAAATTATCTTTTTTATCATTTACCTACTCGAGGACGAGCAGGAATTAAGCTTGGGGTTGCGGATACGTCTCCGTCGTATCTATAATTTTTTATTGTTCCATGCCAATATTCTACAACTTTCATATACTCTTGGCAACTTTTTATATTATTTTTGGGACTAACATATTGATCCAGTGCCCAGTGCCAGTTCCTGTTTGTTGCATGTTTTATGTTTCGCAGAAACCCCATATCAAACGGAGTCCAAACGGGATAAAAACGGACGGAGAATTATTTTGGAATATTTGTGATTTTTGGGAAGTAAAATCAACGCGAGACGGTGCCCGAGGTGGCCACGAGGGTGGGGCCCGTGCCCACTCTAGGTGGGCGCGCCCCCCACCCTCGTGGGCCCCTCGTAAGGCGGTTGATGCTCTACTTTGGCCGCAAGAAAGCTAATTTTTGGAAAAAGATCTGGGCGAAGGTTTCAATCCAATCGGAGTTACGGATCTCCATATATATACGAAACGTGAAAGGGCAGCAGACGAGAACGCAGAAACAGAGAGAGACAGAGAAATAGATCCAATCTCGGAGGGGCTCTCGCCCCTCCCACGCCATGGAGGTCAAGGACCAGAGGGGAAACCCTTCTCCCATATAGGGAGGAGGTCAAGGAAGAAGAAGACGAAGGGCCCCCCTCTCCCCTTCTCTTCCGGTGGTGCCGGAACGCTGCCGTGGCCATCATCATCACCGCAATGTTCACCAACAACTTCACAGCCATCATCACCAACTCTTCCCCCCTCTATGCAGCGGTGTAACCTCTCTCTTACCCACTGTAATCTCTACTTAAACATGGTGCTCAATGCTATATATTATTTCCCAATGATGTATGGCTATCCTATGATGTTTGAGTAGATCCGTTTTGTCATATGGGTTAATTGATGATCGTGATTGGTTTGAGTTGCATGTTTTATTATTGGTGCTATCCTATGGTGCTCTCCGTGTCGCGCAAGCGTGAGGGATTCCCGCTGTAGGGTTTGCAATATGTTCATGATTTGCTTATGGTGGGTGGCGTGAGTGACAGAAGCACAGACCCGAGTAAGTAGGTTGTTTGCGTATGGGATAAAGAGGACTTGATACTTTAATGCTATGGTTGGGTTTTACCTTAATGAATCTTTAGTAGTTGCGGATGCTTGCTAGAGTTCCAATCATAAGTGCATATGATCCAAGTAGAGAAAGTATGCTAGCTTATGCCTCTCCCTCAAATAAAATTGCAATAGTGATTACCGGTCTAGTTATTGATTGCCTAGGGACAAATAACTTTCTCGTGACAAAAAGCTCTCTACTAAAACTAACTTAGTTGTGTCTTCATCTAAACAGCCCCTACTTTTTATTTACGTGCTCTTTATTATCTTGCAAACCTATCCGAAAACACCTACAAAGTACTTCTAGTTTCATACTTGTTTCTGGTAAAGCGAACGTCAAGTGTGCGTAGAGTTGTATCGGTGGTCAATAGAACTTGAGGGAATATTTGTTCTACCTTTAGCTCCTCGTTGGGTTCGACACTCTTAATTATCGAAAGAGGCTACAATTGATCCCCTCTACTTGTGGGTTATCAAGAAACATCATAAGATCCAACTATAATAGCAAAGCTCGCAGTACATCAAGATCGTGCCAAATCAAGAACACGAGATAAAGGTCAAACACATAGCTACTGGTACATACCCTCAGCCCCGAGGGTGAACTACTCCCTCCTCGTCATGGAGAGCGCCGGGATGATGAAGATGGCCACCGGTGATGATTCCCCCCTCCGGCAGGGTGCCGGAATAGGGCCCCGATTGGTTTTTGGTGGCTACAGAGGCTTGCGGCGGCGGAACTCCCGATCTAGGTTTATTTCTGGGGTTTTTGGTATTTATAGGAATTATTGGCGTCGAAAACAAGTCAGGGGGCCCATGAGGAGCCCACAAGGTCGAAGGGCGTGCCCTAGGGGGGTGAGGGCGCCCTCCACCCTTGTGGAGGCCTCGTGGCTCTTCTGGCCCAACTCTTTTGCTCAAAAGTCATATAAAATAGCATATAAATGCATATAAAACATCCAAAAGAGATAATATAATAGCATGGAACAATCAAAAATTATAGATACGTTGGAGACGTATCAGGAAGTCATGTTATTAGACCATGGCGAACCTACGAACTATGAAGAAGCTATGATGAGCCCAGATTCCCACAGATGGCTTGAGGCCATGAAATCTAAGATATGATCCATGTATGAGAACAAAGTGTGGACTTTGGTGGACTTGCCCGATGATCGGCAAGACATTGAGAATAAATGGATCTTCAAGAGGAAGACGAACACTGATGGTAGTGTTACTATCTACAAAGCTCGACTTGTCGCAAAAGGTTTTCGACAAGTTCAAGGTGTTGACTACGATGAGAATTTCTCACTTGTAGCGATGCTTAAGTCTATCCGAATCATGTTAGCAATTGTCGCATTTTATGAAATCTGGCAAATGGATGTCAAAAGCTGCATTCCTTAATGGAATTCTTAAAGAAGAGTTGTATATGATGCAACCAAAAGGTTTTGTCGATCCTAAAGGTGCTAACAAAGTGTGCAAACTCCAGCGATCCATCTATGGACTGCTGCAAGCATCTCGGAGTAGGAATATACGCTTTGATAAGGTGATCAAAGCATATGGTTTTATACAGACTTATGGTGAAGCCTATATTTACAAGAAAGTGAGTGGGAGCTCTGTAGCATTTCTGATATTATGTGTGGATGACATATTGTTGATTGGAAATCATGTAGAATTTCTGGATAGCATAAAAGGATATTTGAATAAGAATTTTTCAATGAAAGACCTTGGTGAAACTGCTTACATATTGGGCATCAAGGTCTATAGAGATAGATCAAGACGTTTGATAAGATTTTCAATGAGTAGATACCTTGACAAGATTTTGAACGAGTTCAAAATGGATCAGTCAAAGAAGGAGTTCTTACCTGTATTGTAAGGTGTGAAGTTGAGTAAAGACTCAAAACCCGACCACGGCAGAAGATAAAGAGAGAATGAAAGTCATTCCGTATGCCTCGGCCATAGTTTCTATAAAGTATGCCATGCTGTGTACCAAACCTGTTGTACCTTGCCATGAGTTTGGCAAGGGGGTACAATAGTGATCCAGGAATAGATCACTGGACAGTGGTCAAAATTATCCTTAGTTACCTTAAAGAGGACTAAGGAAATGTTTCTCGATTATGGAGGTGATAAAGAGTTCGTCGTAAAGAGTTACGTTGATGCAAGCTTTGACACTGATCTAGATGACTCTAAGTCTCAATCTAGATACATATTTAACGTGGGAGCAATTAGCTAGAGTAGCTCCATGCAGAGCATTGTAGACATAGATATTTGCAAAATACATACGGATCTGAATGTGGCAGACCCGTTAACTAAACTTCTCTCACAAGCAAAACATGATCACACCTTAGTACTCGTTGGGTGTTAATCACATAGCGATGTGAACTAGATTATTGACTCTAGTAAACCCTTTGGGTGTTGGTCACATGGCGATGTGAACTATGGGTGTTAAACACATAAAGATGTGAACTATAGGTGTTAAATCACATGGCGATGTGAACTAGATTATTGACTCTAGTGCAAGTGGGCGACTGAAGGAAATATGCCCTAGAGGCAATAATAAAGTTGTTATTTTATATTTCCTTATATCATGATACATGTTTATTATTCATGCTAGAATTATATTAACCAGAAACATGATACATGTGTGGATACATAGACAAAACACCTTGTCCCTAGTAAACCTCTACTAGACTAGCTCGTGAATCAAAGATGGTTAAGTTTCCTCACCATAGACATGTGTTGTCATTTGATAAACGGGATCACATCATTAGGAGAATGATGTGATGGACAAGACCCATCCGTTAGCTTAGCATAATGATCGTTCAGTTTTATTGCTATTGCTTTCTTCATGTCAAATACATATTCCTTCGACTATGAGATTATGCAACTCCCGGACACCGGAGGAATACCTTGTGTGCTATCAAACGTCACAACGTAACTGGGTGATTATAAAGATGCTCTACGGGTATCTCCGAAAGTGTTTGTTGGGTTGGCATAGATCGAGATTAGATTTTTTCACTCCGAGTATCAGAGAGGTATCTCTAGGCCCTCTCGGTAATACACATCATAAGAAGCCTTGCAAGCAATGTGACTAATGAGTTAGTTGCGGGATGATGTATTACAGAACGAGTAAAGAGACTTGCCAGTAACGAGATTGAACTAGGTATGAAGATACCGACGATCGAATCTCGGGCAAGTAACATACCGATGATAAAGGGAATAACGTATATTGTCATTACGGTTCGACCGATAAAGATCTTCGTAGAATATGTAGGAACCAATATGAGCAACCAGGTTTCGCTATTGGTTATTGACCGGAGAGGTGTCTCAGTCATGTCTACATAGTTCTCGAACCCGTAGGGTCCGCACGCTTAACGTTCGATGACGATTTTGTATTATATGAGTTATGTGATTTGGTGACTGAATGTTGTTCGGAGTCCCGGATGAGATCACGAACATGACGAGGAATCTCGGAATGGTCGAGAGGTAACAATTGATATATATGACGATAGTATTTGGACACCGAAAGTGTTCCGAAGGGTACCGGGTACATATCGGGTCACCGGAAGGGGTTCCGGGCACCCCCGGCAAAGATATGGGCCTAATGGGCCAAGAGGGGAAACACAGCAGCCAGCAGGAGCTGCTGCGCCCCCCAAATGGGCCGAACCAGAAGGAGAAGGAAAGAGGGGAAGAGAGAAGAAAGGGGAGGGATTCGGCCTCCCCCTTCCTTCCCTCCTCCCTCCTCCTTCTGTCCCCCTCCGAAAAATATGGTTAGGGGGCGAATTGGACAAGGCCCCCAAGTAGGATTCCTCCTACTTGGGGCGCCCCATGGCTGCTCCTCCCTCCCTCCCACCTATATATATGAGGGGGGGGGCGCCTAGGACACAACATCAATTGTTAGCCGTGTGCGGCGCCCCCCTCCACAGTTTACGCGTCCGGTCATATCTTCGTTGTGCTTAGGCGAAGCCCTGCGCGGATTAGTTCACCATCACCATCACCACGCCGTCGTGCTGACGAAACTCATCTACTTCCTCGACATCTTGCTGGATCAAGAGGACGAGGGACGTCATCGAGTTGAACGTGTGCAGAACTCAGAGGTGTCGTACATTCGGTACTTGATCGGTCGGAGCTAGAAGAAGTTTGACTACATCAACCGCATTGTCAAAACGCTTCCGCTTACGGTCTACGAGGGTACGTAGATGCACTCTCCCCCTCTCGTTGCTATGCATCTCCTAGATAGATCTTGCGTGGGCGTAGGAATTTTTTTGAAATTACATGCTACATTTCCCAACATTGAGGTGCTCGGCTGTAGATACTGTAAACTAAAAGTTGTTAAGCAGCCCAAAATAGGGACATAATAGAGACACCTAAAACCGAGGCCTGTTAACTGAATATCACATAATGAAGCCATGCATATCCTGCTATTGTTAAAGATCTTTGGTTGCCAAATCAAAAATCTTGGAATGCTAATCTGATTTACTCTTTGTTCACTCCTGAGATAGCTAATAATATTCTTCAGACTCCTATAGTTGCAACTGCTAGGCAAGATGCTTTGATTTGGAAACCAACACCTGCGGGAAATTTCTCCTCCAAAAGTGCATATAAGCATTGCTTCAACAACCTTCACCTGCCGGCTACACAACGAACAAAAGAGGTTCATCCACAAATCATTGCTCTTCTAAACCAAGTTTGGAAAGACAAACTCAATGTGCCATGGGTTCAGACATTTGCTTGGAGGCTTCTTAGGAAAGCGCTTGTGCTTCCTACAGGTAAAAGAGCAAGTACATTCTCTAAACACATAAATAAAAATTTCTCTAGGTGTGGAAATATAGAAGATGAAGTGCACATACTTTTCCCTTGCCCTTTCTCTAAAGCAGCCTGGTTTTGCTCACCATGGTTTATTAAAACAGAAACTCTTATTGTAACTAATCATCTATTCCTGACATGATCCAAACTTTGCTTAACTCAGGTCCTCTAGCTATTAATCTTTCTAACTTATATGCTTTTCTGTGGTGCCTTTGAAAGTTTCGAAACGATGCTCTCTTTGCTAGAAAATATTGCAAGCCCTCTCAGGTGTATGCAATAGGAAATTCAATCATACAAGGAACCAAATTAGGAGAGAACCCTGATAAAGATCATGGTGCACATTGCTTACAGGACCAACTGGTGCAACCGGTGATAAAAAATCTGGACTCGTATACAGGCAACACAATCTTCTGTGACGTTGCATGGAAAATACAACCAGCCAACACTTCTAACCAGGCAGGAATTAGAGTCTTTATCCAGGTTCAAAATGACGATCGCATACAGAAAATTCACATTGCGGCAATGTCCCCTCCTGCTTCTTTTCCTCTTCAAGTTGAGACGTTTGGTCTTATGCTTGCAACCAGGCTGGCAGACATACTCAATATTCAGGATCCTCACTTCTTTATAGATTGCTCAGTGTTAGCTTTAGCAGCAATAATGACGGACATTCTGTCTGCTCTAGGTCCTTGGGACAACAGACCACTACTTGCTCAAATACAAAATAGTCCTTCTTTCCAGCATAAAAAGGTTGCTCACATCTACAGGGAGAACAACGTCAAGGCCCATCATCTTGCACGCCTACCTTTGAAAGTCCAAAATAGACCTATATTGTTTCGTTGCTTATATTTTGATGCAGTCTTTGTTCAGTCAGGGAAACCCTTCTATATCCAACGTGTTTCCTTTCACGCTTGTCTCTGTAAAATGCTCCTAACTTAATAAAATATGTTTGTTAAAAAAAAAGAACCCATGTCACCTGGAGCCCCGCAAGGAGACCTCATGTTCGACGCCCACATGCGTCAAACAACGGAGGCAACGCACAGGGTCGGGTGCATTGGGCCTGCCCAACAAGCGTTATTGTGCTGGACTTTAGAATATATGGTTACTGTAGCAATCTAAATGTACACTTTAGTAGTCTGTTTACTGTAGTGGACCTTTTTGGTCATTAATTCCTTGCAAGGAATTAATTTTTGTACCGGTCAGACCGAATGGTGGGATGCAGCGGCAACAATGAGTGTGTGGATACAACTATGTCAATTGGGAAGGTCGTCTATAAGCACTGTTATAGATCGTCTAATCAAGCAGTGCATTTGCTAGCAAATTATACTTATTGTAATAAGCTTTCTTTGGTTTGGATGCACGAGCCTCCTGATGTGTTGGTCATTAAGCTTGTCGATGATGTATCTATTACTTTAGATAAATAAAGCTAGTCATGATGGTCTTTTCTAAGAAAAGGGTTTTTTCAGGTTTATTTTTTTCACTTTTCTTTTTTTTATAAATTTCTGTGGTATAAACAAATTTATATATATAGTGAACATTATTTCAAAACACACACTGAACATCTTCTAAACATATAATCAACATTTTAATAATACATCATGAACATTTTCTTATTATACGATGAATTTTTCTAATATACATTGAACATATTAGAAAAATATTAATGTGTACGTTGAACAATTTTCAAATATGCACCGAAAATTTTGTAGTATTCTTTGAACAAATTATTAATACACATTATACATTTGTGTAACATAGTATGAACAAATTTCAAAAACAAACTTACCATTTGTATTATTTGATGAACAATTTCTAATATACGATGAACATTTTTATAATGCATGGTGAACCTTTTGTAGTATACCGTGAATATTTTCTTAATATTTAATGAACATTTTTGTAACACTTAATGAACTATGTATATTACACAAAAAAACAGAAAAGGAAAAAGGAGAAAGTAGAATAAAATAAATATAATAGAAACAAAAACAGAAAAAAGGAAAGAAAAAAGGAAACAGAGAAGATAAGAAACAACGAAGGGACCGTGGGCCGTCCCAAACCGGGGCGTCGAGAGGAAGAGCTTTAGCGAAGCCACTACATTTTCAAGCTCACGAGCGTCAAATAGGAATATACGATCTACCTGCAAGGGTCACATTCTTGGCCTGCAAGTGCGGCAAGTGATACGGCTAGCCGCCGTCATGTGTCCCATGTTTGACGCCCCTCTGAATTTTAATTTTATCTTTTTGCACACGTTTTCATGTTTTTGATGATTTTCTTGGCTTTTTGATTTTTTGTTTGTTTGAGTTTTCCTAGGTATTAGAGAGCACAGATTTGCTTTTCACACAAGCACAGATTTGCTTTCGAGAAGCACACCTATGCTTCTCAAAAAGGAAAAAAAAATAATTCCACAAAAAGTATAGATTTGCTTCTTGTGGAAGCACAGATATGCTTCTACGAGAAGCAGAGTTTTGCTTCTCGAAAAGGGAAAAAAAATATGCTTCCACGAGAAGCATAGATTGCTTCGTGTGGAAGCATAGATTTCCTCCCACGAGAAGCACAAATGTGCCTCTAGGGAAAAATAAGTTGTGCTTCTCATAAATGCAAAAAATACATGAAAAACTGCAACCTTATTTCCGGACTTTGTTTTTTTAATGTTATTCTTTTTTTACCTTTTTTGTTTTTGTTTTACCAGATTTTATTTTTTTTATTTTTTATTTATTTCTGGTTTCCTTTTTACATGAAAAAAGTTTGTGAAACCTTTTAACATGGGTTTAACTTTGAAGATCTCAACGCGAGAAATTCAATGATGAAACGGATCAATATTTGGACACACAATTTATAAGATCTCGACATGCAGTGCACCACTTGTCAACGCTTGAGAAGGTAGGGAATGACCTTTTTTTTAACACAGTACAGACGCAAGCGCTCATGTACACGCACATACACTCACCCCTATGAACGCATACACGCACACCCTACCCCTATGAGCACCTCCGAAAGACTGAGCCGGCATCTCATCTTGAAATTCACGAAGTCACCGTAGGCACCTCGTCATCGACGGAAACGTCTCCTCCCACTGAATGCGCATTGCCGGAAATAAATCCTGAAATAAATCCAAGAATAAATGCGAGCACCAAGACTTGAACCCTGATGGGCTGGGAATACCACAGTCCCTCTAACCATCCAACCACAGGTTGGTTCGCTAGAGAATGACCATTGCAAGGGGTTGCTTAACTAGTGAGTTCGTACATATACGCCCTTCATAAAAAGCATACATATACGCTGCCACTAAAATATTTGTCTAAAATTTCTGAAAGCAATACTTTTTATCTGGGCCCACACACATACATATCCCTCCGTTCCAAAATAGATGACCCAATTTTGTACTAAAGTTAGTATAAAGTTGAGTCTTCTATTTTAGAATGGAGGAAGTATATGCTTACATTTTATTCTGAAACTTCAAAGCGTGTTAATTTTGGCAGGCAAAACGCCTCACTCGCCCCCTAACAAGTTTATTAATAAACTGGGACCATTAAGGTGGGTTGCGTACACTTCGTGATGTTTTGGAAGCTGATGAAAAGAATAAACAAGAAACTTAAAAAAAGACTTGGAAAGTACTCCTTCCGTTTCATAATTGAAGACGTTTTTGCAAATTGCAAACTAACATAGCTTGCAAAAACGTCTTACATTATGTGATAGTGGAAGTATTTGACTGCACCGACTTTGCTCAAACAAATTGGACGCATAACCTGCTTGATTCTAAGGAGAAAAATCTGATTGTGGGCCCAAACTAATCAGCTGGTTGTCAAATTGATTGTTCCTTAGCGCTTCATAAAGCGAAGACTCACCGTTTTTTCTCTCTCGAATACGCATTGTAGGGGCTTGGTAGTCGTTGTAGTGGTGTGTCGGTGCCCGGCATCCTTGTATCTTGCCTTGGTGTGCGTATCATATATTAAAGAGGGTAGAGAAGACTCCTTCCACGGTTTCAGTTACAGTTCAATTACAAGCTACCTAACGGCCACCTCCATCATAAAATTGTCCTATGCTGACTACTCACTACTCGCCCATGTTGCCATCCTGTTGAAGAACCCCTCAGCTACACCGCGTAGCAGGCCTGCCTGAATCCGTCTTCGTCCCTCGTCAACAATCCGATGTAAAACCTGTCGTGTGAAAGGCATAGCTCGGTCAACACCACAACATTGCGGTGTTTTCAAATTTCCCACAAGACGGGGAGGCACATGGCCCTCACCGCCTTCCGATGCTCTCCACTTTCTTCCTGCATGATGAACCGGTCAGGTAGTGTCTCTTGCGGTAGTGGGACCCTTTCCGGCTTTCCCATAGTCTTGCAAATCCGTGTCCAGATCTACTGAGCAAAGACACAACCAATCATGATGTGATTCATGGTCTCCTCGTGCTGGTCACACAACGGGCAGACGCTTTGGTGCGGTAGTCCCTTGCTAATCTGTCGGACGTCCAGCATCGGTCCTTGATGGCAAGCCATGCAAAGAAGTGGCACTGGTTGGGTGCCCTGGACTTCCATGTAAACGCAACTGTAAGCGCCACTTCCAGCCAATTTGCTAATCTGAGTGCTCCTATTTTTCCAAATTTAGACTTTAGCAAAGGACAGGAGACAAATCGCCTCAAGACCTCCTATATAGCCTGGCCACTAGCACAACCCACATTTTTTATATATTTTTATACATTTCCAGAAATATGTGGTTATTTAATACTTCCTTCGTCCCATATGATGTTATTACAACCGATATCATCTAAACATATGGTCATAATCCATTTAAATAATGGAAACTATTCATATATTGCAAACAATGGGATATGCTCATACACCTCATTTTAAATGTTCATATATTTCAAATGAAATATGCATATCGCGTATAAAAGAAAATATTCATCATTTGAAAAAGGAGTTCGTCTGTATTTTAAAAGAGTTGTTCAGGCACATCTGGACTCTGGATACATTCATATACTTAGAAAAGATCATTTATGGTCAGTACCCTGCCCAGCGGGAGCATAATCGGGGTCCACCACGCAGGAAAACTCTAAGGGCGACGGAGGCGATTGCATGGCGATTGTCCGCCGACGCTAGGGTTAGGGTTTGAGCTGCGGGGGTGAGAGAGGATACGGTGGTCTTCGGGGGAGGCGACGGCGCTGCCCTCTTGACTGACCGGCGACTTCACGCCTTCGCTGGAGGAAGAGCGGATGGCGGAGGAGGTGGGAGGAAAGACGACTAGGGTTTCGGTGCAGATGGGATCTTCATCGGCAGGGGCGGCGGCAGCGACTCCACGGAAACAATCAGGTATACCGGAGAAGATAGATGAGTCGAATCAGAAGAAAGCATCCAGCCGATCTAGCCATGCATCTGGCTCGGGGACGGCAAACCAGAAGAACGGGAAGGGCTCGCAAGAGGCACTGGCCTCGAGCAAGAAAAATCCCATGGATGCGGCGGGGGAGGCAGTGGTTACGCCGTTACGCAGGGCCGACGGAACAGCCAGCAGGGCTCCTTCAAAGTCTCCGGTTGAGAGAAAAACCCCGGATTCCACGTCGAGTCTTTTGGCGAGATTAGGGGGCATGGTTTTAAAGGACAAGGAGGCAGAAGGTTTCGTGTTTGAAGAACCAGCGAAGACGCCGCAGAGGAATTTTCGGTGGTCTGCAGTGGGAAAGGTGTGTTCGGCGAGGCCGATGATTATGAGTGCAGTGGAACGTGCAATGCAGCGTGCTTGGGGCTTGCATAAAGTAGCCAAATTCGCTGATCTAGGCTCCAATACGTTCGAGGTTCACTTTGGGAGTGAGGGAGACTGGAAGCATGCGATGAACAATGGCCCATGGCAGTACGATTTCAGTGTTTTGATCTTGAAGGAGTATGAAGGCAAGACCAGGCCATCGGAGATGGTTTTTGATAGGACTGATCTCTGGGTACGGGTGGATGACTTAGCACCTGATAAAAGGACTGAATCGTTTGGTAGAGCTCTTGGGAACTGGCTTGGCGAAATTGTTCGTGTGGACACCGACAAAGATGGACTAGCAAGGGGACAGTTTCTGAGGGTCAGGGCAAAAATAAATGTATTTGAACCTTTGGTGAGGGGCTTTTATCTGAAAACTTCCAGAGATGACAAAGCGGGCACGTGGTTTGATTTTTACTACGAGAAGGTACCGCACTTTTGTTTTGACTGTGGGAGGATGGTTCATGCTGATGGAGTTTGCATCCCTCCCCTGGACCAGAACTCACATTGGGGAGGATGGCTACGTGCATCTCGGGGGAGGAATAGTGGGGCAAAAGGAGGTTCTATCGGACCGACGGGAAGCAGTAACAGTTGGGGGAGCCGGCGTACGGACGACAGCGACCCGAGGCGCCAGGCAAATACAGGCAATATAGGTGCTCCTACAAAACGCAACCTTCAGGATGACTTTGCCAGGTCGGAGGGCACGCGCACTGGCGGTGCTAGAAAGGAGGACAGAGGAGAAGTTACCAGCCCTTTGAAGGAGAAAGGAAGGCCTAGCAGGGCAGAAGAACATGATCTGCGACATGATCTAGAGCAGAAGCGTGAACGGGAGCTAAGGAACAGATTACATGAGCAACAGAGGTATGCGAGTGGTTCCCGAGACAGGCAGGAGGGGTGGAGAGGCAAGGAGGATATCCACAATATGAATTCTGGTGGGGGGATAGGAGGAGGTATGAGGCGGCGACAAGAAGCGAGCAATATGGGGACAGAGAAGGCAGGAAGAGAGGGCATTTTGTTAGACACCCCAGGCAGGCATATCGACCGGTCTCACTTGCTGATCGTCACTCTAGTCTTGAGAATGAAGGGAGGAAGAGAGGGCCTAGGCTGTACTGGGTGGCGAAGAACGATCTGGATAAACAGATGCCAAATGATGTGTTTGTAAGGGACACTAGGAGGAAGACATCTACAATTTTTGACCGCATATCTGAAAACAAAGTTTCATCGGCGGACCCCAAGTCGGGGGGCCGCCGGTCGCCATGAATTTCTTGGCCTGGAACTGTCGTGGATTGGGGTTGGACTCGACAGTTGGCGAGCTAAGGGACTTGATACGGTCATACAACCCAGCGGTGGTTTTTCTTTCAGAAACAAAGAAGAAGGCGAGAGCAATGGAAAAATTAAAGTGGAGTTTGGGCTTCAAAAGTGGTGTAGCGGTAGATTGTCAAGGTTTGAGTGGGGGTCTGGCTTTGTGGTGGAGGGAGAATGTATAGGTCAAGGTGAGGCCATGGTGCCAATATTTCATTGATACGGAGATGTTGTGGGAGGGCAAAACCTATAGATTCACTGGTTTCTATGGTGAGACTAAGACGGAGTTGCGTAAGAAATCATGGGATGCAATTCGCTTTCTGAGGGCACAAGATGACCTTCCCTGGATTTGTGTAGGAGACTATAACGAAGCTCTTTTCCAAACAGATCAACTTGGGGGTAACCAGAGACCCTTTGCTCAAATGGAGGATTTTAGAGATTGCCTTGCGGAGTGCAGGCTTGCGGACCTGGGCTTCTCGGGATACCCATATACTTGGGACAATAAAAGGGATGGAGAAGAGAACATCAAAGTCCGACTGGATAGGGCGGCATGCACGGACAATTTTCTGAACCTTTTCCCTGAGACTCACGTTGAACACCTTGTGACGGAGGAATCAGACCATCAAGCAATCCTTGTTCGAGCGTTGGAGACAGCTCCACGTGAGAAAGAGAGGGGTCCGCGTCCTTTTTAGTATGAGGAGGCATGTACCAGGCATGCCCAGTACGATGCCATGATTTCTCAAGCTTGGTCAGACGTGGGGACTGGTGAAAAAACGGTGGCGGCTGTGTGGGAGAAGTTAAGCAAGATGACAGGTAGCATGCAGAGGTGGGCCAGAGAAGTTTTTGGGTCTATTCGGAGGCAAATTTCCAAACTAAAGACACAGCTTGCGGACGCTCAGAGTAGAGCTGATGCATCCGGGTCCTCACTGGAGGTCCGGGACATCGAAGAGCAGCTCAGAGAGATATATGCGAGGGAGGAATTGCTGTACAAACAACGTTCGAGAGTGGACTGGCTGCGGGCCGGCGATCTGAACACCAAGTATTTTCAGAATAGGGCCTCACATCGCAAGAGAAAGAACACAATAAGAGCGTTAAAGAGAGATGATGGTACGAGATGCATGGTTAATGAAGAAATGAGGGAAATGGCGGCCAAATTCTATGACTCTCTGTTTACCTCGGAGGGCTCGGTTGATGCACATGCACTGTTAGAAAATATTGAGGCCTTGGTGTCGGATGATATGAATACCAAACTTACAGCCATGATCTCTGATGAGGAGATTGAAACAGCGTTGTTCCAGATGGGACTGACGAAGGCGCCTGGGCCGGACGGCCTTCCAGCACTCTTTTACCAAAGACACTGGTCTCTGGTGAAGGAGGATGTGTGCTCAGCAGTTTGTGATTTCCTTAATGGGGCCATGACCCCCGCTGAATTTAACGATACGATTATTGTCATGATTCCGAAAGTGAACTCACCGGAGTTACTTTCGCAGTTTCGTCCTATCAGTTTATGTAACGTGCTGTACAAGATAGCGACGAAGGTTTTGGCGAATAGATTGAAGAGAATACTTCCTATCCTTATATCTGAAGAGCAGAGTGCATTCGTGCCAGGGAGGTTGATTACTGACAATGTGCTAGTGGCATATGAGTGTGTACATGCCATTAGACAGAGGAAGAGGAAGAAGAGTTTATGTGCGATTAAACTGGACATGATGAAGGCGTATGACAGGGTGGAGTGGATCTTCCTAGAGCAAGTTAGGGCGAAATTTGGTTTTGCTCCTCAATGGGTTACCATGATCATGAGGTGTGTCACCTCGGCTACTTTCTCGGTTAAACTTAATGGCGGGCTCTCAAGGAGTTTTTTTTCCCTCTCGCGGTCTGAGACAGGGTGACCCGTTGTCACCTTACTCTTTCCTTTTCTCCGTAGAGGGGTTTTCAGCACTCCTCAAACGGGCCCAGAATGAAAAAAAGGCTAACGGGAGTGAAGTTTGGGAGCACTGGGCCCCATGTTACTCATCTTCTGTTTGCGGATGACAGCATAGTTTTCCTAGAAGGCACAAAGGAAAATATGGAGACCCTAAAATAGATCCTCATCATGTACGAAAAAGCGTCAGGTCAAAAGGTAAACCTACAGAAATCTTCCATCTTCTTTGGAAGGGGGAGTCAAGATAGCATGAAGGATCAGATGAAAGAAGTAGTGGGCATACAGTCAGAAGCGCTTAGTGAGCGGTATTTGGGTCTTCCAACACTGGTTGGAAGATCGAAGGATGGTACCTTCAAACATGTTACCGAGTGCTCAAAAGGGAAGGTGTGTGGATGGAAAGGGCAGGGTTTGTCTAAAGCAGCAAGAGAAGTTCTTGTCAAATCGGTGTTGCAAGCGACCCCGACCTACACCATGAGTTGTTTTCACCTCTCGAAGAAGATGTGCCGGAACCTGACTTCAATCTCTTCAAAATTCTGGTGGGGTGCAATGAATGGTGAGAGAAGGGTCCATTGGATATCATGGCAGAAGATGTGTGCTAGCAAGAGAGATGGTGGCATGGGGTTCCGGAATTACGAGGCGTTCAACCAAGCCCTGCTGGCCAAGCAAGCGTGGCGCATTCTGCAAGTGCCGACCTCTCTCGGTGCTAGGGTTCTCAAGGCCCGGTATTTTAAGGACGACTCGATCCTATCCGCCTCCTGTTCGGCTGCTGGTTCGTTTACCTTTCGAAGCATACTGCATGGTCGCGACTTACTCCGTGAGGGCCTCATTTGGAGAGTTGGGTTAGGGGCGAACATAAACATCCACCACGACGTCTGGATCCCTCGCAGCGGCAGTCCTAGACCTCTCGGTCAACTTTACATGCAGGGTATTACAAAAGTTGCCCACTTGATCAACCCGGATGGGATGACCTGGAATGAGGAAGCGGTAAAGGACATGTTTTCAGAAGGCGATGCTGCGGACGTGCTACAGATAGCAATCGGTGGACCGGGAACGGATGATCACCTTGCATGGAACTATACGCGGAATGGAGTTTTCACTGTTAAATCTGCATACCACCTAAGGATGTCCCTGGATAGAGCGAGGTCCGGACAGCCGGAGTCCTCGAGCTCGGTAGCGAAGCACAAGGGATATCTGGCACTGTGGGAAACGAGTGCCCCGGGGAAGGCCAAGATCCATATGTGGCATATGATACGGAACGGGCTTGCGGTGGGAGCAGAACTCCACCGTCGGAGGATTAAGCCGGGCGTTTTTTGTGCGGTGTGTGCTCGAGAAGAGACAATCATACACAGGTTTTGGGGCTGCCAACACTCATATCTGTTCTGGGAACAGGCAAGGGAGAAGGCGGGTTGGGAGCTCGAAAGGCCACCGCCGCACATTGAAACACACAGCCAGCTTGCATCTTGGCTGCTGGACTGGTTCGTGCGAGCCTCAGCGGAGGAGAGAGAAGTGCTGCTTCAAGCTGCGTATGGGCTCTGGCTAGCTAGAAGCGAAACCAGAGAGGGAAGGGAAATTGCACAGCCACATGAAATATTAGCGAAAGTACAGGTTCAGATCATGGACGGGAGAACTTCTCATGAAACGAGGGCGTCACAACCGGAGCCAAAGACTATCCAACGGTGGGAACCTCCCGAAGCTGGATGGGTAAAGATCAACTCCGATGGCGCGGTCTCCAGGCACGGCGACAAAGGAGGAGGTGGTGTGGTCCTGCGGGACCACAACGCGGTGTTCATAGCCGGGTCATGTCATTTCTTCCCCAACATAACCGATCCTGAGATGGCAGAAGTTCTTGCATGCAGGAGTGCTGTTCGCTTAGCTGTGCATTATCACGTTCAGAGAGCTCATGTGGAGCTGGACAGCCTCGCCCTGGTACAAAAGCTAAACAAGATGGAGAGGGACCTGTCAGCTGTCGGCCCATGGGTGCAGGAGATCAAGACGATGCTCGGGTCTATGGAGGAGGCCAAGGTCACATGGATTCGCCGATCGGGGAATGTAGCCGCTCATAATCTCGCTCGTGTAGGGGTAGGAGAGAACCGTTCGGAGCTATGGGTGGGATCACCCCCAGACTTTATTTTGCATGTAATTTCAGACGACATTCCTAGCTTCGCTTAAATAAAGCGGCACGATTTTCCCCTCAAAAAAGAAAAAGAAAAAGAAAAGATCATTTATTTTTCTCGCAAAAAAGATCATTTATTTGCTCAGAAAAGGAAACCCTGCTAATCCTGGTAGCTTTTTGGAGATTTCAGATGGATGAAAATCAGGAAGGCGCGATACCTTTCTCCCGACTCCTCCGCATTCTTCTGTAAACCCCCGTCTTTTGATCCAAAGTAAAAAAAAGCTCCACATGTGATGTGAGCGCACCATTCGTGGGCTGTCAATATGCTTTCCCTTCCTTGCCGCGCATCGATTCCTACGTAGGAGTGAGCCAGAAGGATTCCAAAACCAAAGCTCCGCCCAAACTCTAGAGCCCACGGCGAATTGACCGCTGCCTGCGAACGAACTCGTTGCACCACCACCACGGCTGGCGGCTCGTCGCATGCAAAACGTACCAAAACCGCCTGCTACGTATACTCCAACCACAGGATGTGACACCTCGCAGAAACCTCCCCTCGCCACTCAAAGCATCGCCCTGCAGGCTGCAGCTCACTATATAGAGACGCGGCGACGCAATCCGTTTCCAACAAGCCAAGATAGAGAAGCTCGAGCCTAGAGAATCTAGCTAGCTCAAGCAGTGCATCGCCTTAAGCTCCGGGGCGAAGGAAGGAAGGGATGGCGGGGCCACTGAGCGCGACGCGGCGCACGCGCCCGACGCCGGCGCAGTGCATCGCGGCGACGCTGTTCGCGCTGCTCGTCGTCGTGGCCATCATCGTCATCATCTGGCTGGCGGTCCGGCCCGGGAAGCTGCGCCTCTCCGTCGACCACGCCGCGGTCCGCGGCTTCAACTTCACGTCGGGGGGCGCGCTGCAGGGCACCTTCGCCCTCGTCCTCCGCGCCTACAACCCCAACAAGCGCACCGCCGTGTACCGCTCGCTCGACGTCGGCGTGTGGTACGGCGGCACGTACCTGGGCGGCGCCGAGGTGCCGGGGTTCCGCCAGCCGCCGCGCAACGAGACGAGGATCGTCGTGGCGGCTCCGGCGGCGCGGGAACCGCTGCCGCGGGACGTGGAGCGGGAGATGAAGAAGGACCGGTCCGCCGGGAGGCTGCCGCTGGACGTGCACGTCCGGGGCAAGGTGTGGTTCAAGTACGGCCTGGTGAGGACGCGGCGGTACAAGATGCGCGCGAGCTGCCCGCTGGTGCCCGTCGAGTTCGCCTCGCCCAGCTCCTTCGACCGGGTCTACTGCCACGTGCATATCTGAGTCCCGTGCACGTACATATTATACGGTGTGTGTCTGCTTTGCTTGTGTGTTTGGTCAGAGGATTCGTTCCCCATGCTTGGATTATTGGTTTGATGGTACATGTTGTTTTTATTCAATCTTCATTTGTATTACGATTGGGTTTGTGTATTCTTTGATGTAACTAATCAGACCTCCCATGGACTGTCACATATTTTTAAATGCCAAATTCTTCATGGAAAATTACAGGTGTATGACTATACACGACACAGAGTTGTCCTTTTTTTTCTCTTCTAATAAGAACATCAAGCATATCATTTTCGTGCAACTTCTCCAAGCTCACCGCCCACATACACAACCTTTAGTCCACTGGAAGTCATCACCTTTTTCAGCCTCTTCTACCAAGAGAATGCTCCTTCTTGCATTGGATTTAGACCATACCAGACTACCAGAGGCTAACGCATGCTTCACCGTGTCGTTCTTGTTCTTCGTGGTGTTTTTTTCATTCATATATCGACACACATGTGGGGCTGCTGTTAGAGACTGTATTTGTTCTGTGTGAGGAGTGGAGTTATTTGGTACGTGGTTGTGATATCCTTACATGTTCTGGTAGCAGTGTTACCCGATGATGGTTATGTGAGCCCTTTTTAAGCTCCTATTCCACGATTGAAACCATGAAATTGCTTATGTAACTTACATGGGCTGGCCAATGAAGTTCTCGCTCGCTCAGCTCAGCTCCCTACCCCGCTCGCTCGGTTAGTTTTTTCCCCATTCGCTTCACTTCTAGCTCAGAATAACCGGCTATCGTATTTACTTTATTTGATTGAATGGTTCGGTCAATAAAAAAGATAAACACTGATTTTTTTAAAATATTGAATTTTAAATAATATTGTGAATTAAAAAACCATGATTTTTCATTAAAATGATTTTTAAAAATATTGTGAATTTAAATAATGTTTGTAAATTTGAAAAAATTCACCAATTTAAAAATATCACATATTGTAAAAAAATCATGAACTTTACAAAAATTCATGAATTAAAAAATGTTCAAGAATTTGATTTTTTTATAATAAAAATATGCATGTTTTTCAAATGTTTGCAGTTGTTAATTAATATGCATAATTAAAAAAATTAAAATAAAAAGAGGAGAAATCGGAAAAAACAAACATGAAAAGAAAAAATGGGAAAAACAAAAGAGAAACTATTAAAGAGCAGTAGAAAGACACAAAGAAGAAATACAAACGAAAAGCCAGGCGATATCTTCTCAATATCGGGAAAACCGGTCGGCCCATGACGAATACTTGGGCTTTACCCCGCAGGACGTGCGTGAAACGCAGACGGCGCCGCCTCCTCCTCTTGCGAAAGAACATATGGTTTCTCCACCTCCTGCCGCCGCCGCCGGTCCACCTTGTCTCCGGTGGCCCTAGGGCCATGGAGGCGCGGTGGACCCCAACCCTTGCTGGGGAGGTATTCTGCTCTGTTTCTTGGTGTTTTGTGAGTCCGATTAGGGTTTGTATCCTACTTACAAAGGCGAGGAGGTGGCGACTCTCTGAAGATGGAATATGGTTTTCCCCGTCGGGGCCCCGTTCCGGTGGTACGTCTAGCGTCGTCGGAGGGTGTGTGGAGGTGTGTCTCCGGCGGATCTTGCGGGATTTGGTCAGTGTTGGTCTTCGATGGATCCGCTTGGATCCAGTTTTTGTTCGTCTTTGTTCCTGTATCCACAGGTTGGATTCTTTCGATCTATACTTCATTTCATCGGCGACAGTTGTTGTTCTGGTGCGTTGGTCTTGTGGGACCTTAGTACAACGACTTTCCGATTGTTTACTATAACAAGTTTGGCTTGGCTCCAATGAGGGAGGGGTGATGCCGCCGGCGTGCCTTTGGCTCGCTCCAGTGCTTGTAGTCGTCGCTAGATGGTCTATGGATATGGATGTAATTTTTGTTATTTCTATGTTCTTTGTACTACCATGCTATGATGAATAGATCGGAAGTTTTCTGACTTGTGTAAACCCACAGCCTCTAACGCACCAGGACGCTCCAATTCTAGGATGATAATGTCATATGGATAATGTTCGCCAAATGCCCAATGCACCTTCTCCTATACTTTTTCCTTCCCCAAAGCACTTTGTTTTATATCAAGAGACTTTATTCCTCAAATAATGGAAGATCGTTTACAAGGGAAGATGAAATAAAGTCAGGGATAGCATCCCAAACACAGGAGGTACTGGAGCTAAAAGCATATTTTGCTATAGTATTCGCCACCTCATTGGCCTCTCTAAAACAATGTGAGAAATTAACTTGGCCAAATTCCTTCATCAGTTGTTTACTCTCCATCATCATTAGAACGGAAGGTCCTGCATAATCGTTCTCACCTTTCATGGCATCAACAGCAAAAGAGCTATCAGATTCAATTATCAGCTTGCTATAGCCAATGCTCGCCGCCAAATAGAATCCATTTCTGATCGCAGTCATTTCCGCCGAGTCTACATTAGGAACGTGAGGCATGAGCCATGAGGCAGCCGCAATAAAATTGCCATTCTCATCTCGGGCCACTGCGCCAGAAGCTCCTAACAATGTTTCAGCGACGAATGAAGCATCAACATTTATTTTAACGAATCCTTTGGATGGCTTCTTCCACATTTGATCGAGTTTACGCTTTGGAGACTTTGAGTTAGCAGCTCGCATAAAATTTGTCAACAGAACTTTGATGGAGATGGCAGATCGCTTTGCATTTTGCACAGATTCTCCCCTCACCAAATGTCGCCGTTGCCACCAAAGAAACCATGCAGCAAGTAGCGCCGGTTCAGCAGATGGCAAGCCTCCGGTGACTGATTGCATTTTAGCTAAAATTTCAAGTGTAACTGATCCTGACCTATCTTGCATAACCGCTTTTCGCACATCATCATAAAGTCCCAAGTCCTTCCATACATCTTTTACTCTGGCACACTTGAAGAGGCAGTGTTGTATGTCCTCATGTCCCAAGGAGCAGATCGGGCATTGAATAGGTGTCCATATGTGCCTTCCTGAAAGGACCCCATAACATGGTAAAACCCCATGCAACACTTTCCATGCAAATATTTTAACCTTCCCTGGAATTCTTAACTTCTAGACTTCTTTCCAGATTGAATTCAAGTTGACCCTGCCTTGATCATTTATTCTGTACCCTCGTTGCCCATGTTGATGTTCCCACTCTCGGTGGTTTGCAGAACGTACAGAAAAGGTTCCCGATCTTGTGTAATTCCACCCGATAAAATCATCCATGCTATGCACATTCAAAGGGATTTGTAGTATACGTTGAGCATCGACTGGTGAAAAAACATCTCGGATTAGGATTTCATCCCAAGAACCAGATAGGGTCAATGAGCTCATCAACCTTAGATAGGATGATGTTCCCTTTAGGAGTAATAACTTTTCTGCTCGGGCTAGATGGAATCCATGGATCGCTCCAAATATTAATTTCAGCTCCGGATCCAACTCTCCAAATGCATCCCCTGTTAAAGGTTTGAATTCCCGATACAATACTCTGCCAGGTATAGGAGGAACCCTTCTTTGCTCCAGCCTTTAGGATATTTCCATCAGGATAGTACTTAGCCCTTAACACACGCGCGCACAAAGAATCTGGGCTCTGGATTAGTCGCCAACATTGTTTTGCTAACATAGCAAGGTTGAAACTATGAAGGTCTCAAAATCCCATGCCCCCTTCCTTCTTCGGAGTACACATCTTCCACCACGCGAACCAGTGCATTTTCTTTCTGTCCTCCTCATCTCCCCACCAGAATCCCGATATCTCATCGGTTATGGCCTTGCAAATACCTTTGGGTAATTTGAAAACTGACATAGCATATGAAGGTATTGCTTGCGCCACAGATCAGCAAGATTTCCTTTCCCTGCATAGACAAAACTTTCTCCTTCCAGCCTTTCAGACGTTGGCACACTTGGTCAATTAGGTCTTGGAAACAGTCACTTCTGTCCACCCCAACCATAGTTGGGAGACCCAAATATGTATCGGAGAGAGCTTCAGTTAATATATTTAATTCCCTGCAAATATCCTCTCTCACAGAAACACCAGTGTTTGGGCTAAAATTAATACTGGATTTAGCATTACTAACCATTTGTCCAGAGCTTTGACAGTAAGTTTCCAGCACCTTCTTCAATGTTCTTGCATTGCTGATATTAGCCTTCATTAAAATTAAGGAGTCATCTGCAAAAAGAAGATGTGATATAGACGGCGCATTCCGACAGACTTTAACTCCTTCAATTCCCCTAATATCCTCCTCATGAGCTAGAAGGCTTGAGAGACCCTCTGAGCAGATTAGAAATAAGTACGGGGATAGCGGGTCTCCCTGTCTCAATCCCCTTGTCGGCACAAATTCATCAGTTTCAGTGCCATTAACATGAATCTTGTAACTTACCGATGATACGCATTCCATGATCATCTCCACCCATTCTTCTTGAAATCCCATTCTCATCATCATGTTACGCAAGAAACCCCACTCAACTCTATCATATGCTTTGTGTATGTCCACTTTTACAGCACAGTAACCATTAGAGCCATGGGTCTTTTTCTTTATCGCATGAAAGCTCTCATAAGCAACCAAAACATTGTCGGTAATAAGTCTACCCGGGACAAAAGCACTCTGAGTTGGGGATATAATTTCAGGAAGTATCTTTTTCAATCTATTAACTATCATCTTCGAGATAATTTTGTAGACCACATTACACAAACTAATCGGTCTATATTGGGTGATTACCTCTGGATTGTCTACCTTGGGGATAAGCACAATGTTAGTTGCATTCCACCCCGTTGGTATTTTCTTCTTATTTATAGCATCAAGAACCTCTTTGGTGAGCTCATCACCAAGTATATGCCAGAATCTCTTGAAGAATAAAGCGTGGAGACTGTCCGGGCCAGGGGCCTTCACGTCCCCGATTTGGAACAGTGCCCTCTTAACTTCATCCCCTGTGTAATCTGCGCACAAAAAGTCATTCATTGCAGCCGAAACAGTTGGCTTTACTAATGCTAGAAGTCCCTGGTCAGTATCCCCTGCCTCTGAAGTGAACAATGACACAAAATAGTCCCGCACCAGGGGCTTAAGGCTGTCATTTCCTTCCACCCATCCATCCATAGTGTTCTTAAGACGCTTAATCGGATTTTTCTTCCTCCGCATAGAAGCGTACTGCTGGAAATATGAACTGTTCCGGTCTCCATGTCGCAGCCAAGTCACCCTGCCCCGTTGGGCCCAATATATCTCGTCTTGTTCCAATATGTTTTCTATAAGAACTGTAAGTTCCTTCTGCCTCACCTTAACTTCATCTTTCATAGGAGCTCGGATGAGCTTCTCTAGTTCTTTTTGAACTTTCCTCAACCTGATCGTGAACTTTTGAGTACCGTCCGATCCCACACATGCAGATCATTATGGACAGACTCAAGCTTGTCTCGTATGCTCGGACACACGCCATTGTGTACTGCTTTTTCCCATGCAGTTCAGACGATTTCCTCCACTGTATCTTCTGCTAACCAACGTGCCTCAAATCTTCTTTCCTTCCTCTGGCGATCAGCTACATCACGGAGATGATTTGTGTCTAGACAAATAGGCCGATGGTCAGATTTTCCCATCTCCAGGTTTATCAATCCTGCCCAAGGATGCATCTGCGCCCATGACTGGTTAGACACTGCCCTGTCTAGCCTTTCTCTTAGTCCTCCTCGAAACCAAGTAAACTTATCTCCTTCGTAACCAATATCTTCTAGGGAGCAGTCTAATAAAGCATCCTGAAACGCTTGCATTCTTGACTGATGCCGAGGGGCTCCCCCTTCTTTTTCAGAAGAGTAGAGAATCTCATTAAAGTCCCCTATTACTGTCCACGGTAGATCTATTTGTGAATGCAATTCACGTAAATTATTATAGGTACGGTCCTTGTTATTCCAACTAGGTTCTCCGTATAAACAAGTTAGTCTCCAAGTGTCCCCATTCGATTCTTCAACTGACACATCAATATAGTCTAATGTAGTTGTCTGGGAGTAGATTCTCACCTCCTTCTTCCAGACTAACAAGAGACCACCTCTTCAACCATCTAGACTTGGAGCTACTATCCTGTGGTCCATCTTTAGTTTCTTCTTAACCTCATCTGCCTGAAGATCATCAAGGTGCGTCTCAGACAGGAAGAAGACATCCGGGCTATGCCTTCTCTGAATATCCAGAAGCGAGCGGACTGTCGGGGGACCAAGGAGGCCCTGACAGTCCCAGCTTATGAGTTTTATTATCCTTGGTGGTACTCCAGCCACTCCCAGCCAGAAGCAAAACTTGCATGAACAAATCTTGAACTTGCACGTGCAGATCAGCCACCAGTAATTGTACGTACAGATCACTTGCCCTTGTACGAACAGATCACACCTCGGATAAACAATCAGTCAGAAACCAGATCATCCATCCATAGAACCAACATGCAGCGACCTGGAGAAGCAAGCCGGCTGAATTGACAACGACACCTGCCGCGATAGTTCACGTAGAGTCAGACAAAATACAGACGATCTGACGAGCAGACCGGCTGGAATCAAAGATGACACACCTACGCAAAGCGAAGGGGTCGGAACATGGTAGCGGCGGCGCCGCCGCCGAAGTGGCGGCCGGCGTGGCCGCTGACCTAGATCGCCTTTCTTGTCGCAAGAGCATGAAACAGTACGAAACGCGGTTTCAACTTTACGAAGCGGCGTATCGGAAAGCACTTCTGACTGGCCTACGTGTCTCGATGAAAAAAGCAAGTCGCGCTCCCACATCAGACTCGAGCTCGGTGGCGGATCACAGGAGTTTCATGAAGCTATGGGCAGCAGACGTGCCGAATAAGGTCAAAACCCACTCCTGGAGGATGGTTTCAAACGGGCTGGCGGTCGGAATGGAACTACAACGCCGACGCATCAAACATGGAGTATTCTATGTAGCTTGCGGGCGCGAGGAATCGCTGGTACATCGTTTCTGGCACTGTCCCCACTCGGCTCACTTCTGGGAGATCATGCGTGAGGAGGTTGGGCCACAGCTGCGGGGACCGCCGAGAGAGATAGAATCTTTCTGAAGCATGCGATCATGGATCCTGGAGTTGCTAGCTGACGGCTCAGCGGAGGAAAGGGAGCTGATGATGATGGCTTGGTATGAGCTATGGCTAGCAAGGAACAATGCCAGGGAGACGAAGAAGATAGAGGTGCCGGCGACCATCACCAGCAGGGTGCTGTACCTGAGGGAGGAATGGAAATCTGTCCACGTGAAGGCTATACAACAACCAGAGCAGCGAAATCTGCAAACTTGGAAGAAACCGGAGGTGGGATGGGTGAAAGCGAATGCGGATGGAGCAATGGCAAAGAGCAAAGGGTCGGGAGCGGGAGGTGTAGTCCTTAGGGACTGCCATGGTGAGTTCTTGGTAGGAGCTTGCCATTTTTTTCCAGCTGTCACGGATCCTGAAGTGGTAGAGTTGCATGTGTGCCGGCGAGCCATATTGCTAGCTCAAGAACTAAATGTGCAGAAACTCATCTCGAAACGGACTCTAAGGAAGCGGTCTGAAAGCTGCTCGATGTCAACAAAGATTTCTCTAACACTAGGCACCTAGTTCAGCAGATCAAAAACTTGCTTGGAGCTGTCTAGGAGCACCGTGTGGTTTGGGTGTGTAGGAGTGCAAATAAAATAGCACATGTCCTAGCTAGGGAGGGTTGCTGTAAATCTCTTTGTAAAACTTGGCTTCATGTACCCTCGGAGTGTGTCCGCTCCAAGGTTGCAGAAGAGATGAACTCTGAATAAAAGAGCAACTGTTTTCCCCTAAAAAAAGACTGGCCTACGTGTTGGAAAAGTTTTTCCTGCGTAAGAAAACTCTCTCTAACCGCATCGGTGGTCAGTTTTTTTTTGAATGGGCATCAGTGGTCACTGTTAATTATTTAGTTTTACTCAAAGAAAAAGCTAATCATTCGTTTGTATCTTTTTTTTTTTTGCGGGAGATTCGTTTGTATCATTCGACTTCGACGAAACGTGGTTAACTGGTTATGGACTTACTATATGATATACACTCATAGTCGTTGGTCATGTCATAACCTCTACTTTACTCCGCTATAAACAATGCTCAAGTTGAGTGATCGGTCCAATTATGCGTCGATGGCAGCTTGGACGAGATCAGCTCCTAAACTAAAACTGGCCTATCATCACATGGCCCTAACATGCTGTATCATCAACCCAACAAATCACCATCACACCGAGTTATCTCCCAACACTCCAGATCCCTGGGCGTCACCTTCCCGATCACTTCCTCCACTGCATCTAAAAAGTGTTTAATATTGTGCGCCTGATCAATCCACTGCCGTCCATTCCTCATCAGACGGTTCAGCTCACTCTTGGACAGCGAGGAACCATTGCAGCCGAGCGCCAACGGAATCTGATCTCGCTGTCGTGGGTGGTGGGCCCGGTTGCACAGTCACCCGTGGTGCAACCCGCCAAGCAACAAGATCCCCCCTATCGTTTCATGCCTCCAACGAAGCTCCAACAAGTCAAGAGCTCTCTCCGCCCCATCTCCTTCCCCTCCCCCTGCCCCTCCGACGACCATGGCCGTGTCCATGGCGATGTCCAGAGCTCTCGCCGTGCGCCAGCCCAACCATTTTCGCCACCGCCTCGTGTCGACGAGCTCCCAGCAGGCGTCACCGCCGCGGCTGCCTCTTCTATCCCCTCGCGGACCAAGCCTCACGCTCGCCGGGCGCCCGCGGATGCTGCCGGCGAGACCCAGGCTCTCGGGAAGCGAATCGGACCTGTCCCCGACGCCGCTCTCGGAGCGCACCATGACGGCCTGGGACCTGGCCAGCCTCTGGATCGGCCTCGTGGTGGGCGTGCCGTCCTACTACCTCGCCGGCAGCCTCGTCGACCTAGGCATGTCCGCGCTCCAGGGCGTCGCCACGGTCGCCTTCGCCAACCTCGTCGTCCTCGTCTGCCTCGTGCTCACGGCCGCGCCGGCGGTCACGCACGGGCTGCCGTTCCCGGTGCTCGCGCGCGCCACGTTCGGCGTGCGCGGGGCGCACGTCCCGGCCGTCATCCGTGCCCTCGTCGGCTGCGGCTGGTTCGGCATCGAGTCCTGGATCGGGGGACGCGCCGTGTTCCTTCTCCTGCCGTCAGCTCTCAAGACGTACCAGCCGCTGCTCACGCCGGTGCCCGGCCTTGGCGCGGCGCCGCTCGAGTTCGCCTGCTTCCTGGCCTTCTGGGCCGCGCAGCTCGGCGTCATCATGAACGGCATGGAGGGCATCCGGAAGCTCGAGAGGTACTCGGCGCCGGTGCTCATCGTGCTCACCTCCGCGCTGCTCACCTGGGCCTACGTGACCGCCGGCGGCTTCGGGCGCATCCTCTCGCTGCCGCCGCGGCTGACGGGCGCCGAGTTCTGGAAGGTGTTCTTCCCGGCGCTCACGGCGAACATCGGCTTCTGGGCCACGGTGGCCATCAACATACCGGACTTCGCGCGGTACGCGCGCAGCCAGGCAGACCAGGTGCTCGGCCAGGCCGGGCTGCCGGTGTTCATGGGCATGTTCACCTTCGCGGGGCTCGCCGTGACCTCCTCCACCGAGGCCATATTCGGCCACATCATCTCCGACCCAATCGAGCTCCTCGGGCGCATCGGCGGGCCGGCGACGACGGTCCTCGCCATCTTCGGCATCAGCCTCGCGACCATCACGACCAACATCGCTGCCAACGTAGTGGCGCCGGCGAACGCGTTCGTCAGCATGAGCCCGCGGAGGTTCACGTTCTCGCAGGGGGCGCTCATCACCGCGTTGCTCGGCATCGCCTGCCAGCCGTGGCGGCTGCTCAGCTCCAGCGAGAGCTTCGTCTACACCTGGCTGCTGGGCTACTCGGCGCTCATGGGCCCCATCGGAGGGGTCATCCTCGCCGACCACTACATTGTGAGGCGCACCGCCTTGGACGTCGACGCGCTCTACTCGGAGGAGAGGGAGAGCCCCTACTACTTCCAGGGTGGTTTCAACGTTGCCGCCATGGTGGCGATGGCGGCCGGAGTTGCCCCGATCGTGCCGGGGTTTCTGCACAAGGTTGGCGTTCTGCCGAGTGTCTCCAGTGCCTTCGTCGCAGCCTACAACAATGCCTGGTTTGTGAGCTTTTTCGTCGCCGGCACCGTCTACTGCCTGCTCTGTCGCCGGAGAGGCGGTGAAGTGAAATACCAAAGCAGTTGATAGTTATGTGGGCTTGCAGAAAACCTTTGGAGTTTGGAAATAAATACTTTTGAAAGTGGGTTTCTGAATAGCACGCTGAACAAAAGAAGGCGTGTATAACACATTCATGGTTCTTGCCCAAAATTAAACCGAGTAGAGCTTCCATGCAACTTGTAAAGTATTCCATCCGTTCACAAATAGAAGATGTTCTAACTTTTTTCCGAATCGGAAGTATGTAGTTCGTATTGAAATATCCAATATATTTGTGAACAGAGCGAGTAGTTAATTATAATAAGAAATTTAAAACAAAATTATTACTCTTATCTGTCCTGCAATGTATCTCTGAGAATCAGGCCTCGATTTAGTTCAAGATAAGTTGTGTTTCCACTCCTTTTTTATGCAATGGAAGCGAGGCACTTCCTAATGAAATTTTTAGCTATCACAAAGGCAACATATGAAGTTCGTAACAAAGACAACATCGAAGCCTCGAAATGACAAGATTCTCTACCAAGAAAAAGAAAAAACTCAGTCTCAAATGTGTCACTAACATGTCTGGGTTACCATGCCTCATTGTTGGTTTACATAACCAAAAGGGTCAGGAAATATACAAATACCAATGCTGGTATTCATCATAACTTAAAGATTAGTTGACATTTGTGCTAGCTGTCGGATCAAATGATACATGAATCATATCATTCATGTTAGCAAACTCGCCAACAGCTTGCACTCTAGTTGGACAGCTATGATATGAGAAACCAACCTACTCTTCCAAGGCATGGGGTATGTATGTGTCATATCAACGGGTCCTGGTTTTCACCATCTTCCCTCTAGATGCCTTTTTCTCCATTTTTTCCCTCTTCTTTCGAGACTTCTCATCTTCGACTTCACCCTGAAAACAGGAGGTACAATACTTATGTGTCATTTCCAAATAACCCTGAATGGTAACAATTGCTAACTTTGGTACGTGGTCTATTTTACCTCTGAACCACCACCGAAGAATGTTCCTTTCAACAGAAAAAAGATCTTGTATCCACCGAAAGCTGGTATCTGCATATAGGAATGTATAGATAATAAGCAATATAATCAGAAGTTGACAATATTGGGGAACCCTCTTGGTAGTGTCTACAACTCTTGAGAACAGAGTAGATACTATATTCTAAATGGGTTTTCCACTCAAAAAAGTTTTCCCCTGTTGCTATACAAAGCACTTGCAAATTTGGTGCAAAAATATGACCCATATGTATTCCACTCATAACAGAGTGGTACAATTTGGATAACACATTACTGCATTGACTATTCAAACTGCACTGCTGTTTTCTTTATACAGGATGCATATTTTTTGCACAAAACAATTCAAGTATATATAAATTATAGCATGAAGTGTGCCCATGATTTTAGAAAATCGAAATGTTGCGGAGTGGGAAAATTGCGTGAAAACACAAATAATAGAAGTAACTAGTCAGATGTCTATTTAGTGAAGAAACACTAAAGCCTGCTTTACCCCGAGATGTAAGTTGTCTGCAAGTGTCGAGATATATATAGAACAAAACTTGCAACATGTACCGATAGGTGAAGGTAATTTACATTGATCATTGTGACAGCCCCGTTATTTGGGCCGGCCACATACTACGTAACTAACCACTTGCATTTTTCAGAAATCATGCGACATGGTTAGTTCCCTTGGAACCCTTGGCAATATATATTGATGGTGCTCTATCTTCACTAAGCAATGGAGACTATTATTGCATATGTGCTCATGCATACAGCCAACAATGGGCTGCAGTTGGACCAAATTCTAACTGGACTGGGTTGTGACAACCTTTCAGTTCAGCTGCCATATATTGCAACACTAGTTGCAAACTTGACAAAACAATCCTAAGAATGAACCAGTAGTGGAAGCTAAAGTCATACGCAACAATAATAGTACATAGCTGTCGTCTATCTAACGAAAAGGATAAAGAATGATAAATTATTTCCATCCAAGGTCCATCTTGTAAGATACTGCTCCCTACGACTCCAAAAGGAGGGTGTGCATACTTTTCGAGATTTAACTTTGACCATCAATTAGACAAATAATATACAAGTTATGTAACTTAAAATTATGCCATTGGAAAAATTCTTTCAAATACGAATTTAATGGTATAATGACACGTAACCCACATTTTATTGGTTAAATTCACACCAAACTTGAATCTTGAAAAGCGTGTGCACCTTATTTTTGGAGTCGGGATTACACAATAAGCAGGCTTTTGTTATATTTAATATGCTCTTTATTAAGAAAAAGGAACCTTAGGGTGATTTTAGCAGGACAGCAATGAATTGCTATGGTAAACAAGAATACAGTATGAAGTCCCAGGTCGTGCATATCTTACCACCAGATATGTCCACCAAAATTTTCCAGAAATAATGGACGTAAGCTGCACAAATGCTGTGATGTATATCACATCCTCTATATATCTGCAGGAAAAGATGCAGAAAACAGTTTGTAACGGGGTTATAGGAAATAAAAGAAGCACCGCATATACAAGTTCACATAATCCTCCAGTGAAAAAATAGCAATTTCTCAACTTCTCATTTTTTCCAACTATGTTAGCTTGAAAAACGATCTTATATTGTGGGACGGAGGGAGTAGTTATCAATGTGCATTTAAAGTTGGTACTGTAAATTATTTCTAAGGAAGATGACAGCCATAGACTATGTAATCCTCTAATCAGTGATTTGTCATCAAGTTCAATGATCAAAAGCTAAGAATTACACCATCATGCAGTTCCTTACTCAGAAAGCCCACCAGTGGCCAAGTCATAACCCGAACTCAGAAGTTCACGATTGTCCGCGTCAGAATATTCGGGCTTTGTCATACTAGCGAGTTGCTTGTATGAAAGAAAGTATGCAGCAGATGTCACCACGAGGCCAATCCAATGCTTCCAGGTGAAAGAAGAGTACATTACAGCCATCCTCACTACTATGTAAATAACCTGCAAAGAAGCAAAAGTTACACATGAACAGATGAACTAGTCCTCGAACACAAAATGGCTAAATTTGTCAGATAGTTAGCAAAATTATATAGCTAGATTAGATTATGCTATACATCCAGAAACACACCTTGTACCTCTTACATGTGGTTCAACAAATGTAATTCATAGAAGGAGGCTACAAAGTCTCGGCAGGCCATTAAACAAAACTAAACAAGGCAGCGGAGGAGATTCCTTGAATAAAATTAAGCCATCTCTCAGCAGAGCGCTCCTCCCTCCTACTGGATTTTTACTTCCCAACACCCCATACTGGCATGCAAGGATCAATTCTACGCTTTCGAAAAAGAGACGGAATGAACACGGACTACTACTCCAGTGCAGACTACAGAGCAGAGAGTACGGATGATTGCTCCAGGCCAGATGAGCTAATCTGGTCCTAAGTAGGCTTCACCGGAATCACTAAGGCAAGCTCAAAATCAGTCGAACTCCGTCAAAGACAAAGTATCGAGCAGCAACGATCTACGGAAGTCCCAAGTAATTCATGGATCTGAGGAGGGCGGAAGGGAGAATCGAAGGGGGCCGCTCACGTTGGACACGAGGATTATGCGCCAGAGGAGATCCATGCGCTTCCTGTTCCTCTCCACAATCTTCTTGGATCCCTGGTTCGCCATGGCCGAGCTGCACGAGATCCTTTCCTTCTCTCCCTCGTCGTCGTTGGGGTTTCTCTCTTCCGGTGTGTAATTTCTCTGTCGAGTTCAGTCTTCGATAATAACAACAATAATACTAGGGAACTGGGCTGACTCTAACCGGGCTTGGATCCACCTGGGCTTTTCAGCCCAGTACCATATACAGTAGAGAAAAGTATAGTTTTTCCCAAGATGTGGCCAATCGGATCAAAATCAAATGTTGCAGCTGTCCATGGGCAACTATCTGAGTTGGTTTCATCCGATTGTAATCCTGCCTACGCTTTGGCAGTTCCCAAAACCGGTTATTCAACCCCCTCAGATCTGTAAAACTGGATAAATGTTTCCCGGAGAGGTTTTGGACATAATTTGAGATGGTTTTGTCTTTAACCGTACTGACTGATCATGCTGATGTGGCATTGCACACTGACTTGGTAAAAGAAAATTCCCAATTCACCGGCGCCCCCGGTTGCTCTCGCGGCAAGACGCCACCCACCTCCTCCCTGGACCACCCTACCTCCGCTTGAGCTTTGCCCCTCGCGTCCGACTGCGTCGCGGCTACCACCTCCCGCCCTGCAATCGCCGTGAGTAGCATAGCTGCCGCGCCTCCCTCCTGAAGACCATGTCGAGACGGTGATGGATTTCAGGGCGGCGACGCCCTACACGACGCTGACGTGGAAGGGCATGTCATGACACTTCCGGTGCCTCAAGGACACCATGGCCACGCAGTTGCGGCATACCTGTGAGCTGCTAGGTGGGGAGGACGCTGACACAAGCTCTGGGCTCACCAAGGGGAGACGTCGTGGCTCAGCACCATCGTCCAGAGCCACCGTCAGCAGCGCGAGCCCCACTCTCCGTCGTCGAGACGTACCATGTCGATGCCCGGCTCACCGTGTCCGTCGTCGTATAACGCTGCGAGCAGCACTACGTCGTTTACACGTCCCCGCCGCATACCCTCATGTGCGGATGGCTGCGTCCTACACCTCCCTGGCATTGCCGCTACCGCATCGACCTAGCTAACCATAGTTGTGGTCACACCATGGAAGTGGTGTGTGAGATCCACACTCGACCGTGCAGCTCTGCACCCTGTGTGCGTGTCTGAGCCGCAGTGTACTATGCACCCCGCGCACATTTGTGTGTTGTCGCCACCCACCCGTAGCATCATGATGTTGCCCAGTTGCGAGCCATGCTCTGGCCGCTGCAAGCTACCAGTTCCCCGCCAATTGCTGCCTCGCACCTTTGTGGATGACGTTGGAGCCACCAAGCCCACCACGAGCTGTCGCCGCTGTTGACTTCTAATATCACCCTGGGGGAAATTTATCCAGTTTAGCACATTTGGGAGGGGTAAATAATCGGTTTTGGACCGGGTGGGGGGTATTTGATCCAATTGGCCACATTTGAGGGAGGGAGGGATATACTTTTCTCCATACAATATTTAAATGTGGTGCACCCGCGCCCTTTGCCGCTAGGGTTATCTTCCTCTTGCCGGCTACCAAGTCGACATCGAGATCTTGTCTCCCCTATCGTTCGCTCCCTTGTATCCTGGTTGGGAGTGATCAAGGGACGTTCTTTGATCATTGCCCGGTCTTTGCTATGCAATTTGAGGACGAGTGTTTTAGGGATTCTGAGCCATTGGTACTGTTTCTTCGAGTAGGGTTGACACTGGATGGAAAATCTTCGAGTTCAGGTACTGAATCCAGCGAGGTTGAAGCCATGATGAAAGAGCTCGGATTGAAAGAAGAGGATGTTGATGATGTGATCTTCAAGCAGGAGGAAGCACCGCCGTCGGAATCCATCAGGTGGATGGCCATAGCAAGAGTGCACATGGTAATGCCTTACAACCAATTCTGTTTTTTTTAGAATATGCGGCCGACTTAGGATCTCGCCAAGGAAGTGAAAATTCGCCCCCTTGAGGACAACCTGTACATAGTGAATTTGCATGTCTTGGGGATTGGGAGAGAGTTGTGGAGGAAGGTCCATGGACTTACCAAGGAAACGCCATGGTGATTGCTCCATACGAAGGGTGCACAAAATCGTCGGAGGTCAAGCTGGATGTTATTGCATTAATTCTTGTAACTAGCAAGGCTAGTGAGACTGATAATCCCACTAGTTTCGTTGGGGACCAAGACAAGTATTGTACTTTTGAGTGTTGGTGCTCAAATACTCTTACTGGTTCCATAAACTTTAAGGTCACCCATTTAAGGGAAATAATTACTTGCCTACGAACCTCTGTACTTTGGGACCCAACAAATTCCTAGATTAGAAGAAGCAGAAGCCTTAGCTCCAGAGATTTTGAACATTTTAATCTAGTACTCTAGAAGGCAATCTACTACCCAGATTCTTCTATTCTGGAGGCCTAAGTGTGAAATCACGCTTCCCAGGTGTGTCTAAAAGTTGTTGAAGGGAAAGATATTATGAAGCACGACATCATTAAGTGGATCGGTGATGGTAGTACAACAGAGATATGGAATGATAGCTGGATACCTGGGTCAAAATGATGAGTCCTATTGTTTCTCGAGTTGCTGATGCGCCCAAGTTTGTGTATGAGTTAATAAATAGTTCAAATGATTGATGAAATATAGAGTTATTTGAGATCTATCTACCCATTGATGCATCAACAATATGACGAATGCTGATTTGCTTGCAGAATGTGAATGATTAATGCTCATAGAACTTTGAAAAATCTGGTGTATTTAATGTTCAATCAACATATATGATGATAGTGGGCACGAAAAGGCAAAGGGAAGATTGGCTCAAAAGAGAGCCAGACCCTCTAACAATTCGACAAAGGAGCAATTATGGGTGAAGCTTTGAAAAGTTTATGTCTGTCGGTGTACAAAAGTAGGGGCCTTATGTACCCCTTTACTTGTGCGCGGGTAGTTCTAGCCACGCCTGCGGCCACGCTTGGCGAGGCAGAGGAAGCGAAGACACAAGACAACCAGAGCAGCGCCAAGCCAGAGGCGAGAGGAGCAAAGGGACAAGGTGGGCTTTCCCCGGCAAGAGCCTTGCCGGGGCAACTTGCCCAACACCAGCGAGGCCGCCACCCTTGAGCCTAAGAGTTCCAACACCATCAACGACATTGGAACCAAGGCTCGGGAGGCGCCTGCATGGTGGCATGCAGATCTTTGTGAAGACCAAGAACATACAAGCCTAGATGAGAACCAAAAGACGGAAACCCCCGGCAAGATCCTTACCGGGGACGCTCACAAGACCTCCGGCAAGACCCTTGCCGGGGACACCTGCGAGACCCCGGCAACACCCTTGCCGGGGACATCTGCGGGGCCGCAGCCAGGCCCACACCTGCCAAGGCTCCACCGCCGTTCCAACGCAGCAGTCGGTCCGCCAACAAGGCAGGCACCTGCGTGGTGACATGCAGCTTCCAGACCAACTCAGCAAGCACCTGCGTGGTGGCATGCAGATCTTCGTGAAGACTCTGCCACCGCACCAGCTCAGTAGCCAGCCAGCCAGCATGGCACTGCACGCCTAGTCAGCCCGGACGCGCGTCAGAGCGAGACGAAGCGGCGACGGACGGGACGAGCTTCCTTGCCGTCCCCGATAAAGTGAGAGGGCACGTCGGCAGCGCATTAAATGTGTCTTGTCCTACGGTGCAAGTGTACTGAGGAAGGATTGGGACTTTTTGGACACTGCACGCTTTGTAGCTAGTCCAAGAACACCAGATAAACACAAACCAGCAGGAGTAGGGTATTACGCATCGCTTGCGGCCCGAACCTGGATCAAATTCCCCCGTGTTGATCTCCCAAACCCGCTCTTTGCACAGCCCCGCGCCCTGTCAACCGTAATAGGGATTCCCCGTGATCCCATAGGTGTCGTTTTTCCCGACATCTTTGGCACGCCAGGTAGGGGGTGCAAGTTGTGAAAATCCGGTTTTGGAGTCAGCTCATCGATTTCTCCATCGCGATGGCTCGAGGGAGGAAGGCGACGGTGATCGGCCACGCTCTGGTGCCATCGGCTAGGCGGGGCGGTGTTGTCCGCAGCCGCAACAACCATCTGCATGGCGACCGAAAAGCTAAGTCACGCACAACTTTGAGCAATTCCTTTTTATACAAAGTTATTCTCCTCGAAAGATCTTGCTCTTTGTATAGAAAACTTGCATGCAATGGAACCTTTCCGCTATTGGCAACACCCTTGTTCTGTTTCGAGTCCGCTCAACAGTTTGAGCGGCCGCGCTGAGAACGGCAAGGTGGCTTGCCCGCTATCGGCAACGCCCTTGTTCTGTTTCGAGTCCGCTCAACAGTTCGAGCGGCCGCGCTGGGAGCGGCAAGCTGGCTTGCCCGACAGCAAGCGTCCCCCCGGCAAGCTGCTAAGGATCCGCCCTCAAAGTGCCATCGCATGGGTTTACGCACCGGCAAACCTATCCAACTAAGCGTAGGGTGTGTACATACAAAGACAGATCGGACAGGAAGATATCATGCTTCACTTTAAAGTACTGCAGAGTTATATTACATCAACTGTTGCAGCGGTTCTAACTTAAGATAAAACCGTCTTTGTCATGAACTCGCAGCGGGAATGAGAAACGGGGTGCCTAGTCTCGGCGCTGGCCCTCCACCCTCCTGACTCCGTCGACGCGGCTGATGATGGGCTCGATATGCTCTTCGAGCGCCGCGAGGTCCACATCCTCCGGCAAGCTCTCTAGCGCATCGACGAAGTCAACGTTGGGGTTCCAGTATGCCACCTTGGTGAGGACCTTGGTCAGGGCGCCCCGGCAAAGCTTCCGGGCCTCATTGGCCAGAGAGGTCGCTTGGTTGGAATGGAGCTGCTTCAGGGCTTCAAGGACACCCTCGAAGAACAAGGTAAGCCTGGCGTTGGGGCTCACGTTCACCTCCGGGGAGTACTTGAAGTTCGGCATGCCCATGGCGGCCAGCTGCATGGTGAGCCTCTCCGCAACGTCGACGAGGCAGCTGATCCAGAGGTTTACGCTCTTTACGTAATCCCCGTGATTGGCGGCGTCGTTGCTCCGCAGCTGCTTCTCGTCCTCCAGGGCCTTGTTTAGGGTCTCCTCACGGGCCCTGGCCTCCGAAAGCTCCCTCTCCAGGCCCTCCAGCTTTAGCTTAAGGTCATTGATGGAGTTGTTGGCCTCGGAGAGCAGCTTGGCCTTGTCGGAGACTGCGGCCTGGGCATCCGCCAAAGCGTGGTTGGCCGTGTCCCTCTCTTCCGTCAGCTCCGAGACCACCTTCTTCAGCCCATCCCGCTCCAGCTCCAGTTTCTCCACTTCGCCGGCGTGAACCCGAGCCAGAGCATCGAGCGCGTCCTTGTGCCTCTGCTCCAGCTCCTGGGTCCGCTGCGCGACGAGCTTCTCGACCTCCTCGTCCTTGCTGCGGAGTGTGGCGGTGAGCGCCTCCTCACGGGCGGCGAGGTCTTCCTCCTGGGAGTTCAGTAGAGCCTGGTGCTGTTGCCAAGCAGCCTCATCCTTGGCAGCCTGCTCCTTCGCCACCTCCTGGGCTTTCTCGACATCAGCCTGCTTCAGGATGAGCTCCCGCTTGCGCTCAGCCAGCTCGTCCTGAGCAGCCTTCAGTTCTTCCCAGGCCTTGTGGAACCAGGCCAGCGCCTAAGCGACGCGCTCCTCAAGATCCGCCTCCGCCTTGTCCGCTGCCGCCATCCTGGATTTCGCCTTGTCCAGGCGGGCGCGGTGGAGCGCCTGGAGCTTCTGGAAATTGACGCTCATGCCCCGGAGAAGCTGCTCCTCTTGGGAACCGCCACCGCCAGCGCTCGGTTCATCAACAACCTGGAGCCCGGCGGTGGCGAGTGCCTCGTCGTCGAACACCTCCTCCTCGGCTGGCGCCCTGGTGCTCGCCGTCCCTGGAAGGTGGGCGAACAGGTCATCGCCCACATTTAAGTACTTGCCCGGGGCAGGGGCAGCAGGGGAGGGAGGTTGGTCGTCAGCCACCTCCTCCCCGGTAGGCCCCTTGCCGACCTCTTCGGCAGCAGCCTTGCCGGCCTCCTCGGCAGCGGCCTTGGCGGCCTCCTCAGCGGCGGTCTTGGCGGCCTCCTCGGCAGCAATCTTGTCGGCCTCGGCCTCGGTGTCCTTGGCGACCTCCTCGATGACGGTGTTGATATCCTCCTGGTCCGTCGGGGGAGGGTCTAGAAGCCGAGAAGGAGAATGAGATGAAGCCTAAATCAAGGTTCGAAAAAACAAGAAGAAGAAGAAGAAGAAGAAACAGGGACGAGGGGCAGGCCACTTACCCGTGCCGAGCTGGGAAGAAGTGGTTCCCTCCCCGCCAACATTCGTTGCCGGGATGGAGCCACCGGCACCCAAGTTCGCCTCCTCCTCCTCCGTGCGCATGGGCTCAGTGCTTGGTGCCCTTGCCGGGGACGCCCCTCCGGGCGGCGTGGTCGATGGGGGCAGCGTGTTGGGGGTGGCCCTCAGTGGCTCCTCTTGCCGCCGCTCTCCTCCTGCAAACCCGGCAAGGTTAGCACCAAGGATTCGTTTCCCGATGCTCGTCAACGAAGAGTGAGTGATGAACTCACGCTGGGGGCTGAAGCGGGGGCTGCGTCGGGGGCTGTTGTCCGGGCTGATCTCCACCACCACCGGCTTGTGCGGAGCGCCAGCCGGGGGCTTGTCGCTCGTCGAGGCCCTGGCCCTCTTGAAAGTGCGTTAAGTCGACTAGAGGGGGGGTGAATAGGCGATTTTTATGAATTCTTCACTGAGGAATTTCAGGGTGAGGAAATTCCTTAGCGAAGAACTACTTGCAGCAGAATAAGTACTCAGATGCAAACATAACAGAACATAAGCATGGTCATCATGATGAAATGAAAACACGCACAGAGTACAGAAAGCGTAAACACATGATAAATAGGATGAAGACAAACAGACTGAAGAAATTGAACTGAGGAAATTGAGAAAATCTTCAGCCAAAGTCTTCGAACAGATATGAACAAGCACACAACACAGTAATGAGGAAATGAAAGAGTTGAGGAAATAGACCAGTAGGCTTGGTGAAGACAATGATTTGGTAGACCAGTTCCAACTGGTGTGACAGTTGTACGTCTGGTTGGAGCGGCTAGGTGTTTAAACCTGAGGACACACAGTCCCGGACACACAGTCCTCATCGTATTCTCCTTGAGCTAAGGTCACACAGACCTCGCCCAATCACTCGTGGTAAGTCTTTAGGTGACTTCCAAACCTTCACAAACTCGGTCACTCGGCGATCCACAATTTCCTCTTGGATGCTCTAGACCATGACGCCTAACCGTCTGGAAGATGCACAGTCTTCAAAGGTAACAAGCGCCGGATCCACGCAGGATCAATCTCTTCAGTGATGCTCAATCACTTTGGGTTTGTAGGTGTTTGGGTTTGGGTTTTCCTCACTTGATTTTTTTGCTCAAAGTCCTCGGAGGATGGGATGCTCTCAAATGACAAGTGTCAGTTTCTCTCGGAGCAGCCAACCAGCTAGTGGTTGTAGGGGGCGGCTATTTATAGCCTAGGGAGCAGCCCGACATGATAAGACATAAATGCCCTTCAATGACATGACCGTTAGGTGGGTAGATATTTTGGGACAGCTGGCGCGTAGCACAGCAACGGTCGGAAATTTGACTATCAAATTCCTCAGGGCTATCATGTTCCTCACTTGTAGGCAATCCGCACTGGCGAATTCCTAACTCCTCAGTCGGAACAAATTCCTCAGAGACCAGAAGTACTTTGTCTCTGTCACTGAAGAAATTGACTGAACTGTATGATATTTCCAATGGCTTCACTCGAAGGGATTGGTAGGTAAAGGATTTTGAGTTGAGCATCACATGGAAATTTTTCCTTAGTATTTCCTCGACCCCCTTTAATAGTACGGTGTTTCCTATGACTCAAGAAAGAGAAAATGAAACTATGAAAACAAAAGTCTTGACGCTTCATGTTCCTCGCATGAAATCCAAGTCTTCAGGGTCACACCAATTTGTTCACTTTCAAAGTCTTCAGAAATCCAAAGTCTTCAGTCGAAGACATTCATTTTTAGGGGTCAACTTTCTCTGTAAATATCAAACTCCTCATAGACTTATAGACCTGTGTACACTCACAAACAAATTAGTCCCTTAACCTATAAGTCTTCAATACACCAAAATCACTAAGGGGCAGTAGATGCACTTACAATCTCCCCCTTTTTGGTGATTGATGACAATATAGGTTAAGTTTTCAACGGGGATAAAACATATGAAGTGTAACTACTGATATTAAGGAATTTGATTGCAAGATATAGAAGAACTCCCCCTGAAGAAGTGCATAGTGAGGAATTTGCTTTTGAAGCAATGCACACTTGAAGAGTAGAATCATGGAGATCTCCCCCTATATCTTGTAATTCATGCACGCATTTGACATATAATATGAAGAATTTGAAATGCATGATGAAATATGGTGACTGATGTAATTCAGCATGCATGGATTAACATATATGAGGAATAAGCATGCAGAAGAACACAACAAAAGTATCAGACCACCATAGGGTTTAAGTTTACAACTCGATCCAGCAAAGTCTTCAAAAGAACGAGAGTTGTAACTTAGAAAAAAACGCCCATATCTTCCCGAGGAGACCCGCTTGAAGACTAACTCAAATTTCTCCCCCTTTGTCATCGAATGACCAAAAGGATCAAAAAATGAGGACTAACGCCCCTGAAGAATATTATGTTGATGGAGGAGCGCCAGCGTTGTTGGGGTCGGTTGTTGTAGTAGGGCCTGCCGCAGTGTCGTCCAAATCTTCATGCTCATCCGTGTCGCGTGATGAAGAATATGAGTTGGCCACCAAGGAGGGAACTTTGACTTTCTTGAATTTCTTCGCTGGTGGCTGAGACAAGTCAAAGTCCTGCTTGAGACCCATTTGCTTCAGATCTTCTTCACCATAAAGATGTGCCAGAACAGCCCAGGTGCGACCGAAGTCTTCATGGAGGTAGTAATGGTTTTTCTTCACTGCATTGTGTGTAGCAGTCGTGTTGTGAAGAATAGAACCAAACTGACGCTTAATCCATTTGTGCTTGCGATCGACCTTCTGGTGAAGACTGAGGAGAAGCTCACGATCAGTCATCACCCTTGGAGCTGTGCCTTGAAGATTTTGCTTTGAAGCATTTGCGGCAGAGTCATGAGTGGCAGAGTCATCATTGGTGGAGTAGGATGCAGCTTTGCGGAATTGACCATCCAATGGACGAATGCCTTCATCAATAACAGCAGTGGCCATGCCCTTTTCATCAGCTGAGGAAAATGTCCGTTTGAGGACTTCAATGGGGGGCAAGTAGCTGAGATGACTCTGAAAGTCAGCCTTGTAGTTGAGTGAAGACCTTGTTTTGAGGAATCTCATAATCCAAGGAGCGTAAGGCTTCAGCTCAAATGGAGATAATGCAGCATTGGCCAGAGTCCTCATGAAGAAATCATGGTAGTTGACAGGAACGCCATGAATGATGTTGAAAAGCAGATTCTTCATGATGCCAACGACTTCTTCATCATTTGAGTCGTGGCCTTTGATTGGACTCAAAGTCTTCGTCAGAATGCGATAGACAGTCCGAGGCACATACTGCAATTCCTTCACGAGGAATTTGGTCCTTGGGGCTTGACCGGGCTTCAGCAGCTTCATCAACACTTGCATGTAGTGATCTGTAAGCTCAGGTTCATGGTATATACAATGAGCACCTTCAAGGGGAGGACTGACAGGCAGGGCATGAAGCAATTCAGAGGCCGGTGCTTTGAAGTGAGTATTTTCTGTCATCCAGTCCAACACCCAAGAGTTCACATCTTCAGCATTTCCTGTGATGTGTAGCGTTGCATAGAACTGAAGAATTAGCTCTTCATTCCAATCAACAATATCAATGAAGAATTTGAGCTATCCAGCGTCATGAAGAACACTGAGGACTGGCATGAAGCAAGGTAGTGATTCCATGTCCACGTGAGGAATATGCTCATGGTCGAAGACTTTCTCTTTGTTGAAGAGCAGCGAAGAATAGAAGTTGGCTTGGCTGGCAGTCCAACGCTTCCTTCTAAGACGAGCAGAGTCATATGGGTTGTACTCCGTGAAGAACACGTGCTCGTGGAAGAAGTCATCAGCCTTGAATTTTTGCTTCTTTGAGAATGGATCCTTTGGCTTGGACTGAGGAGCATCAGTCAATTGCATCATGACCTCAGGAATCGCATCTCAGGATCCACAGGCTGAGGAATTTCAGTTTCTTCTTCAGTGGCAGCCTGGGTCTTCAATTCTTCAGCAGCAATTTCATCAACACTGGCGGCTGGAATCTTTTCATGAATAGACGGAGTGGGGTGAGGTTCTTCAGAGCCCATTTGAACTTCAATATGCACTGGGGACTGAGGAATTTGTCACAAAGGAGTGAACAAGGGAGAATTGGGGTGCTGACTTTCCCAAAAGTCATCATTCATCACATGTGTTGTGCTCCCAATGTCCACATCCTCATCTTCTTCACTCATTTCTTCAACGCCGGCCTCTTCAGCTGTGAACTGAGGCATGGGCGATGAGACAACTGGGGTTGAAGGGATTGTATCCACTTCAATTTCTTCATCCAACTACTCTGAAGTAGCAGAAGAAGGAACATCTTCATCAGATCCACTAGGGATCGCATAGTCTTCACCAAAGGGAACGAGTTCCTTTGATGGAATGCATGAGACTGGAACAACATCAATTGGATTCTCAAAAGAGTTGGTCAATTTCTTCATCTTCTTTGGAGCTGAAGATTCTGATGAAGTTGATGCTTTCCTTTTCTTCACTGCTGCATGCTCCGCAGCCTTGGTCTTCTTCGCATCTGATGCAGAAGGAAGAATTGGACTTGGTGTAGGTGTGGGAGGAGCAGAGGAAATTCTTTCATTTTCTTCAGGCACAACTGATGCAGTTGCCCTGGCATGGTCAGTTTCTTCAGGCACATCGGTTGAAGATTCAGCTGGCCTGACAATTTCTTCAGGCGCAACACTAGTGGTTGCCCTGGCGGTATCATCAGCGGCTGGAATGCAGTCATTAGCCCTGGTACTAGAAGTTTCATTAGCAACCTGATTTTCATCAGCGTTGTTGGCATGTTCTTCTGTAGGCTGAGCAGATGCCTCGGCCTGAGGAATTTATTGTTGCGTTGAGGCTGCAACATTGGAGGTGAATTTCTCAGTTAACTTCACAAATCTAACCTTGGCTCCAAGCCAGTCAGCATAGTAGCGATCAAATTCATCATTTAGATTCTTGATCTCTGATTGCAGAGCTACAAGTTCTTTAGCTGAAAGCTTCAAAAAAATTGCTTCAGAAAGCGCTCTTTCTTTTACTGTGCTTTCTTCACTTTCCTCCCCTGTTCATACTTCCATTTCTCTTCATCAATGAAGGCATCCAACACATGACTTTGACCAGGAGTGAGGTTCATTTCAGGCAGAGGTGTGTTGGGGTCCTTATGCCACAAGTCGATGAAGTCGAGGATCACCTTTGGATCCAACATCAATGGCACATTACTGCCTTTGGCTCTAGCGGCCATGTGCTGCCTGTCTCTAATGATTTCAGCGAGTTCTTCATCAGCTTCATCGTCATCAGACGGTACTTGGAAGGCGACCTACTTCTTGTGAGGACTTGGTCGAGAACCTCGTCCAGCAGTGGCCTTAGTCTTCAGCAGAGTGGGGCTAGTTGAAGAATGCGGAGGAGCAGAGGAACTTGCAGAGGCTCCTGAGGCAATAGAGATGCCTGTTGTCCTTTGGCACGAGGCGAGATGCGCTGGTGCTGAGGATTTGGAAGGAGGAGTTGAGGACTTTGGAGGAGCTGGTGCAGCTTGAGGAATTTGCCATGAGGGCTTTGCTGAGGAGCTGGGCCGTGAGGGCATTGCAGATGAGCTTGGCTGTGAGGACTTTGATGCAGAAGCCATGGGCTTGTGTGCGGGCTTCTTTGGCATGGCCTTCTTAGTCTTGCTTGCAGAGGCCTCAACAGCAGCAGAAGCAGCAGAATCTTCATTGAATTTATTCACCGCTTCTTTTGCCACTTTGGCCAGCTTGGCTTGACGCTTAGCCCATTTCTTTGGAAATTCTTCATCTCTTCTGATGCTAGAGGGATCAGCCACTTGGCCAGGTGCCAATGGAGGTCTTGGGCATGGAGGGTGTACAGCGAATTTCTTCATGTACTTGGGTGTAACATAGCGATATTCCCTCCATTCTCTGGCCCATCTCCTCTCTATCCTCTGGATGTGCACTTTGCGCTCATTCTTGGTCACCTTGCCATGTTTGGCCTCATCAGGAGTGCAATATTCATCATAGATATCCTCAGGGATTTCAAACACTGTGTTGACTTCCAATTTCTTTCCTCCCTTCTAAGGTTTCTTGCCGCCAGCCATTTTCTTCAGCTGAGGAATTTGAACAATAGAATTCTCTGAAGAGGTGTGCAACTTTTCTTCGAGGAATGCTGCAAATGAGTTAAGTTGATGAGAACCTAGAGATTCAGCAGCGGACATGTGTACCTGTGAACAGAATATAGTTGCGAAGAATTTGGAGAGGTCATATACGTTCTCAGAAGTTTTTGCAAATAGAACAAGTTTGAGGAATTTGACCAGATGAGTCTTGAGGAATTTCACTAAGCGTTCATTGACTTAGGTTCCAGAGTTGTATAGATTGAAAATCCACACAATTGAGGAATCTTGAAGAAAAATGTTGCTTAGGGAAACAGATCAAGAACAGATGTTGTGAGAGGTGTTTAGTGTGTGAAGATTTGAGGAATAAACAACTTTTGAAGATTTTGTAGAAAACATCAGAATCAACAAGGGAAGTAAAAGTAACTTTTATTTACCCTTGATGAAGAACACAATGAACTGTGAGGTGTAGATTTAGAAGTTCGTCAGTTCAGATCTTCCACGCCCTAACTTGGAAGAGGAAGACAGCTACGGCGGCGGCGGAGTGAAGAAATCCGTAGCCAGCGCGAGTACGACGGCGACGAGGTCGAGGCAGTGAAGCTCTTCCTCACCAGCGACGATGGAAGTAGCGACGGCGCTAGGTTTTGAGAGCTTGAGCGAGGGAGCGAGGTCGAGCGGAGTAAAAACGAAGTGAGGAAGGGAGGGGGTATTTATAGCCGAAGTGAAAAACTGCTCGCCCGAGGAAATTGGGCGAACGTGCCCCTGACCCTTCTCATTTGCATGACATGTGTCACCCACGTACTAAGAGGTGGCGATCATGCGGGATCGTGGGTGAATAGATAAGTCCATCGTGGAATGTGGAACGGTTTGAGCGGCAAATGCCGAAAATTCAGATAAGATAATTTTAAAGTTTCGTTCACAAATTCTTCAGCTGACAAGGACACAGTGAAGATTTTGAACAAGTTTCAAATAGAACACACATGAAGAATTTGTGAATAGACTGGGTTGAGTTTAGCATAGAGGGGAAAGGGTCCGATCACATTCACTTAGTAGAAACAAGCAACTTGAAGAAATAGCAATAAGTGAATGTTGTAGAGGACAAAAACTCATATATATATATATATATATATATATATATATATATATATAGCCAATGAAGAACAACAACGGAAAGAGTGAAGACATTTGAAAGTTGAAGAAACTGAACAACTGAGGAATTTCAAAAATGAGGAAAAACTCAAATTGAAGATTTTCAACTTTTGGTGGTGGCGTGACCCACCGTATAAGAATGATGATTTCAGACACCGCGTACAATTGTCGTAGGGTTCCGAGAATCAAATTCTTTGTTAATTTCTTCACACTTAGAGTGTTAGTCTTCATTGTTTGATGAAAAACGTTTCTTCGTGTCTTGCACATCTAAGTCATCAATTTTGCATAAGTGTTAGGATGTGTGTCCTATTCAAAGGACATTCGAAGAATCTACGATATTTAGCTCACACCGCAACTTGCTAAATCTCTTCTCATCCAAGGGCTTTGTGAAGATATCGGCTAGCTGTTCTTCAGTCTTCACATGCTCAATAGAGATGTCGCCCTTCAACACATGATCACAAAGAAAATGATGACGAATCTGAATGTGCTTTGTCTTCGAGTGCTGAACTGGGTTATGAGCAGTCTTGATGGCACTCTCATTGTCACAGTAGAGAGGCACATTTTTCATGTTGACGCTGTAGTCCTTGAGGGTTTGCTTCATCCACAGCAATTGAGCACAGCAAGAACCAGCAGCAATGTACTCAGCTTCAGCAGTAGACAGTGGTACGCAGTTCTGTTTCTTCGAGGACCAACAGACCAAGGATCGTCTGAGGAAATGGCATGTGCCTGATGTTGACTTGCGGTCCACACGATCACCAGCATAGTCAGAGTCTGAATATCCAATGAGATCAAAAGTCGAGCCCTTGGGATACCATAATCCAAGTGTTGGTGTGTGAGCTAGATATCGAAGAATATGTTTCACAGCCTTATGGTGTGATTCCTTCGGTGTAGCTTGAAATCGGGCACACATGCATACACTAAGCATAATATCTGGCCTAGATGCACATAAATACAATAAAGAACCAATCATGGAGCAGTATACCTTTTGATCAAAGTCAATACCATTTTCATCAGTGCATAGATGGCCATTTGTGGGCATAGGGATTTTGACGCCTTTGCAATCTTGCATGCCGAATTTCCTCAGTACATCCTCGAGGTATTTCTCCTGAGATATGAATATGCCATTGCTCCGTTGACGAATTTGAAGACCTAAGAAGAATTTCAATTCTCCCATCATAGACATTTGATATTCTTCACTTATGCAAATTCATCACTATAACGTTGGTCAGTACAACCAAAAATGATATCATCAACATGTATTTGGCACACAAACAATTCACCGTCATAAGATTTAGTGAAAAGAGTTGGGTCAAGTGAACCGGGTTTGAAGCCTTTCTTCATGAGGAATTCCTTCAAAGTATCATACCACGCCCGAGGGGCCTGCTTGAGGCCATAGAGGGCCTTATTGAGTCTGAAGACTTTGTCAGGATGCTTTGGATCTTCAAAACCTGGGGGTTGAGCAACATATACTTCTTCCTCAAGCTTACCATTAAGGAATGCACTTTTCACATCCATTAGATATAAGATGATATTATGATGGTTAGCATAAGCAAGTAATATGCGAATGGCCTCAAGTCTAGCAACAGGTGCAAAAGTTTCATCGGAATTAATTCCTTCAACCTGTGTGTAGCCTTGAGCTACAAGACGTGCCTTATTCCTCACCAAAAGGCCATTTTCATCTTGCTTTTTGCGGTAGATCCACTTTGTGCCAATGATATTGTGCGTGTGAGGATCTGGACATTTGACCAGTTCCCAGACGTTGCTGAGCTCGTATTGATGTAATTCCTCTTGCATAGCTTGAATCCACTCAAGCTCCAGAAATGCTTCATCTACCTTAGTGGGCTCTGTGATAGAGACGAAAGCAAAGTGCCCACAAAAGTTAGACAAATGTGAAGCTCTTGAGCGTGTGCGAGAACCTGGTATGTTGATTTCGCTGATGATTTTCTCAATCTGCACTTCATTTGCAACGCGAGGATGAGCTTGTTGTCGTTGAGGAATTTGATCAGCATTTTCTTCAGCACCATTTTCCTCAGGTGCATCAGCATGATGTTCTTCACATTCTGGAATGACTTCTTCAGCAGATTCTTCGGTAGGAATGACATCCTCAGTAGCCTTGAACTTGATGGATTCCTCAGGTGATTTTTCATCTAGCACAGGAGGTAGGTTCTCTCTTTGTGAGCCATTAGTTTCATCGAACCGCACATCTACAGTTTCAACAACTTTGTGGTGAACGTTGTTGAATACCCTGTAGGTGTGCGAGTCCTTTCCGTAACCAAGCATAAAACCTTCATGTGCTTTCGGTGCAAATTTAGAATTGTGATGAGGATCTCTAATCCAACATTTAGCACCGAAGACTTTGAAATAACTCACATTGGGTTTCTTGTCAGTGAGGAGTTCATATGCAGTCTTCTTGAAGAATTTGTGAAGATATACCCTATTGATGATGTGGCACGCAGTATCAATTGCCTCAATCCAGAAGTGACGAGGCGTCTTGTATTCATCAAGCATAGTGCGAGCCATCTCAACAAGAGTCCTGTTCTTGCGCTCCACGATGCCATTCTGCTGAGGAGTATAAGGAGCAGATAACTCATGAGTAATACCAAGTTCATCAAGATAGTCATCAATACCAGTATTATTGAACTCAGTTCCATTGTCACTTCTGATGTGCTTGATCTTCACACCAGAGTTGGTTGAAGCCCTCGAGGAAAATTGTTTTAAGACTTCCTGCACTTCACGTTTGTAAGTGACAATATGCACCCATGTGTAACGAGAGTATTCATCAACAATAACAAAGCCATATAGAGATGCTTCATTAGTGAATGCAGAGTAATGGTTAGGACCAAAGATATCCATGTGAAGCAATTCAAATGGTCGAGTGGTAGTCATGATAGTCTTTGCTGGATGCTTGGCCTTGGTCATTTTTCCAGCTTCACAGGCTCCGCACAAGTGATCCTTGAGGAATTTGACATTCTCAATGCCAATGACACGCTTCTTATTCGCGAGCGTGTGCAAGTTCCTCATGCCAGCATGACCTAGTCATCGATGCCATAGCCAGCCTTCTGAAGCTTTTGCAAGTAAACATACAGCTGGTTGTGGTCCTGTAGAGAAATCAACAATATACAGATCTCCTCTCCTGAAGCCTTCGAAGACTTTGGAATTGTCAGCTTCCATGATCACAACGCAACGATACTTGCCAAAGATAACAACCATATCAAGATCACAAAGCATTGAGACTGACATGAGGTCGTATCCTAAGGACTCGACAAGCATGACTTTGTCCATGTGTCGATCCTTTGAGATTGCAACCTTACCTAGACCCAATACCTTGCTTTTGCCTTTGTCAGCGAAGATGATATGCTTCAGATCCGATGGAGATAAGGGAACATCCATCAATAGATTCTTGTCGCGAGTCATGTGATTCATACATCCACTATCAAGGACCCACTCAGTGGCTTTGGGTAGATCATCCTGCAGATGAATTAGTGCAACTTACGAACTCATATACTTCATCAGTGAAGAATATGACATCAATTTCATCAGATCAATTTCATCAAACAATAGAACAGATAAAGCAGTAGGAGGACGTGAGAAATGAGGATTCATTTCTTCATGATTAGCCTGCGTCCTTTCAGGCAATTTTCAGGTCTCCAGCAAATTCTTCAGACGTTTAAGCACGTCTGGAGACCTGACCCTGCATAAGAGATTAGTTATTTTTCTTCACCACCCACATCTGAAGGGGTGGCAAAGAGTTCATCATTCTGCAAGCTCCATAAGAGAAAGGTGGCATACAAGCCGTCCCACATAATAGGAGTTAGGGTAAGCATATGAGTAAGCAGAGAAGTTCTTCGAGGACTTAGGAATTTGATCCACGTGAGGAATTTGGTCCGTATGAGGACTTGGATCCATATGAAGAATTTGGTCCATATGAAGAATTTGATATGGGGTTCCTATTCTTCACAGGTGGTGTCATGATGACATTCACCTGAAGATTTTCAAGGCACCTTTTGGGAACCCAGATTTTCTTCATAGGGGAACCGTTCCTGTAGTTAGTGCCAACATATCTAGCAAATACTTCACCATTCTAATTTTTGAACAGTTTATAGTTGGAGTCAAATGACTCATCAGAAGAATGAGGAGATTCACATGTAAAGCCAGATAAAGTAGATGGATCTACTAGAGGTCCCTTTGCAGCAACCCATGAGGTTTTGGGATACTTCTCAGGCTCCAGTATGTCCCATCTGCATTGAGTTTCCTCTCAAAGGCAATACCCTCTTTCCTAGGGTTCCTGTTGAGGATATGCTTTTTAAGCACATCACAAAGAGCCTGATGCCCTTTGAGACTTTTGTACATGCCTGTCATATACAATTCCTTCAGCCCTGCATCATCAGTGATACTAGCAATGTCCTCAGATGAGGAATTAGTGATAGCAGAGGCAGGTGAAGAATTTGTAACATTAGATGCATTTGAACATTCAGGTGAAGAATTAGCAGATTCACGTTCAATGCACTTCAAACATGGAGGAATAAATTCTTCCTGAGCAGCACTGATTTGTTGAGCTAGTAATGAATCGCGCTCCTTCTGAAGATCTTCATAACTCACCCTTAGCTTTTCAAGATCTTGCTTTCTTTGAAGAAATTCATAAGAAAGCTTCTCATGATCAGATAAGAGAGTGTTATGATGACTTTGAAGGTTGTCAAACTTAGACTGAAGTCTCTGAAGATTTTCAGTCAAGGTTTTAGTGCGATCCATTTCTTCACCCAACATATCATCACTTTTGTCTAGCATGTTTTGAACCTTTTCAAAAGCCTTTTGTTGTTTCACAGCAATCTTAGCAAGTTTAGAGTAGCTAGGCTTGAGGTTTTCATCAGATTCATCCTCACTTGATTCAGAGGAGGGATATTTGAGTACCTTGGCACCCTTTGCCATGAAGCAATAGGTGGGAGCGTAGTCATCATCGTCGTCATTAGCCTTGTTGTAGAAGCCATTTTCTTCAGTGTTGAAGATGGACTTGCTGACGAACGCAGTAGCGAGGGCTAGGCTCGCCACACCAGATTCTGACTCCTCAGATGCCTCCTCTTCCTCATGTTCCTCAGATTCAGCTTCAGAGTCCATTTCCTTGGCAATGAATGCCCGAGCCTTCTTAGAGCTGCTTTTCTTGTGAGATGAAGACTTCAAGGATTTTGATGATGAAGACTTTGAAGATTTCTTCTTCTTCTTTGAGTCATCAGAACTGTAATCCTTGTATTTCTTCTTCTTTGATTCCTTTCCCACTGAGGACAATCTTGAATGTAGTGACCAGGTTTCTTGCATTTGCGGCATAGCCTATTCTTGTAGTCACGGGATGAGGAATCATCACTCCTTGAGGATTTCCAAAACGACCACGCCTTGAGAACTTCTGAAATTTCTTCACGAGCAATGCTAGCTCCTGGCTCAATTCTTCAGGATCACCAAGGCTGCTACCAGAATCTTCACCTTTAGATTCAGAGACTGCCTTGGCCTTCAGGGCGTGTGATCTGCCATAGCTCAAACCATAGAGATCTCTCTTCTCAGCAAGCTGGAACTCATGAGTGTTTAGCCTCTCGAGGATATCAGCGGGATCAAGTGACTTGTAATCTCCACGCTCTTGTATCATCAGTGCCAGAGTGTTAAATGAGGAATCAAGCGATCTCAGCAATTTCTTCACCACCTCATGGTCGGTGATGTCAGTGGCACCAAGTGCTTGAAGCTCATTTGAGATGTCAGTGAGGTGATCGAAGGTTTGCTGGACATTTCCATTGTTGAGTCTTTTGAAGCGGTTGAAGAGATTGCGAAGAACGTCAACTCGAGAGTGACGTTGTGTCGAGACTCCTTCATTTACTTTAGACAACCTATCCCAGACAAGCTTAGTAGTTTCCAAAGCACTCACTCTGCCATACTGCCCTTTACTCAGATGGCCACATATGATGTTCTTCGCTTGGGAATCGAGTTGCTTGAATCTCTTCACATCAGCAGCATTCACAGAAGGTGTGACAAAGGGAACACCATTTTCCACAACATACCAGAGATCGTTGTCAATTGCCTCAAGATGCATTCGCATCTTATTCTTCCAGTAGGGGTAGTCCGTCCCATCGAAGGTAGGACACCCAGCAGAGACCTTGATCATACCTGCGGTCGACATAACTAAAACTCCACGCAGTTAAACCAAAATCACACAGAACAAGGGAGTACCTTGCTCTGATACCAATTGAAAGTGCGTTAAGTCGACTAGAGGGGGGTGAATAGGCAATTTTTTATGAATTTTTCACTGAGGAATTTCAGGGTGAGGGAATTCCTTAGAAGAACTACTTGCAGCGGAATAAGTACTCAGATGCAAATATAACTGAACATAAGCATGGTCATCATGATGAAATGAAAACACGCACAGAGTACAGAAAGCGTAAACACAGGATAAATAGGATGAAGACGAATAGACTAAAAAATTGAACCGAGGAAATTGAGAAAGTCTTCAGTCAAAGTCTTCGAACAGATATGAACAAGCACAGAACACAGTAATGAGGAAATGAAAGAGTTGAGGAAATAGAACCAGTAGGCTTGGTGAAGACAATGATTTGGTAGACCAGTTCCAACAGCTGTGACAGTTGTACGTCTGGTTGGAGTGGCTAGGTATTTAAACCTGAGGACACACAGTCCCGGACACACAGTCATCACCGTATTCTCCTTGAGCTAAGGTCACACAGACCTCACCCAATCACTCGTGGTAAGTCTTCAGGTGACTTCGAAACCTTCACAAACTCGGTCACTCGACGATCCACAATTTCCTCTTGGATGCTCTAGACCATGACGCCTAATCGTCTGGAAGATGCACAGTCTTCAAAGGTAACAAGCGTCGGATCCACGCAGGATCAATCTCTTCAGTGATGCTCAATCACTTTGGGTTTGTAGGTCTTTGGGTTTGGGTTTTCCTCACTTGATGATCTTTGCTCAAAGTCCTCAGAGGATGGGATGCTCTCAAATGACAAGTGTCAGTTTCTCTCGGAGCAGCTAACCAGCTAGTGGTTGTAGGGGGCGGCTATTTATAGCCTAGGGAGCAGCCCGACATGATAAGACATAAATGCCCTTCAATGATATGACCGTTAGGTGGGTAGATATTTTGGGACAGCTGGCGCGTAGCACAGCAACGGTCGGAAATTTGACTATCAAATACCTCGGGGCTATCATGTTCCTCACTTGTAGGCAATCCGCACTGGCGAATTACTAACTCCTCAGTCAGAACAAATTCCTCAGAGACCATAAGTACTTCGTCTCTGTCACTGAAGAAATTGACTGAACTGTATGAGATTTCCAATGGCTTCACTCGAAGGGATTGGTAGGTGTAGGATTTTGAGTTGAGCATCACATGGAAATTTTTTCTTAGTATTTCCTCGACCCCTTTTAATAGTACGGTGTTTCCTATGACTCAAGAAAGAGAAAATGAAACTATGAAAACAAAAGTCTTCACGCTTCATGTTCCTTGCATGAAATCCAAGTCTTCAGGGTCACACCAATTTCTTCACTTTCAAAGTCTTCAGAAAGTCTTCAGAAATCCAAAGTCTTCAGTCGAAGACATTCATTTTTAGGGGTCGACTTTCTCTATAAATATCAAACTCCTCATAGACTTATAGACCTGTGTACACTCACAAACACATTAGTCCGTTAACCTATAAGTCTTCAATACACCAAAATCACTAAGGGGCACTAGATGCACTTACACCTCTTCGCCACCCTCTGGGCCAGCGTCTCCATGTCCCTGTGAAGATAACATCAAGTCAAAGGAGGATAGCACATGCGTGGGGTCAGGAGATGATGGGGGGCAAAGTGCTTACTCGTCCTCCACCTCCTCCTCCACTGGCTTCCTCTTCCTCTTTGGGCTAAAGGACCCGAGGTCAAACTCGGCCTCCAGGGTGCTGTCCGAAGGAGGAGGAGAAGGGGATGGGGTCCTGCGCCGCTTGGACGAATAAGATGCAGCCGCCGTCTTCTTCGATGTCGCGACCTTCACCGTCTTCATCGCTGCCGCAACCTTCATCGCCCTCGTCTGGCGCACGGGCTGCGCCTGAGCCTATTGCGGCTGCGCGGTCCTGCCGGGCTGGACCGTCTCGCCGGAGCTAGCCCACCACAGGACGCGTTTCTTCTCCGTGGCCGGGGGTCGTCCGTTTCGGCCTCCTCTTCGGCCGACTCCTCGACCACGTCTTCGACGAGGGGGGCCCCGGTGCCGACGCTGCTGGCCTCCCCAGCAGACTCCGCCCATCCGGCGAGCTCTTTCTCCTCCGCGGTCGTGTCAGCCTCATCCTCCACGGTGCCGGCACTGCCAGCCTCCTTGGCGAGTGCCGCCTCCGCCGCCCTGGCGGCGATGTAGTCCAGCTCCTCCTTCGTGGTGTCGCGGATGAGCAGTGGCTCGTCGCGGATGTACTTCTCCGACAGATTGTCGAAGAATGCCTACACCTCCTCCACTTTCGGCTCGTCCCAGGTTGGATCGAGGCCGTGCGCATTAAAGTCCGGCATCATGGCGGTGATGGCGGTCTGGCGAGAGTTGTTGCTCAATGGGACCACTCCCACAGGCAACCCAAACAGAGACGCCTTGACGGCCTTCTCGGCCCTGCCGGTCCTCTCAGCCCTGCCGTCGTCACCCACCTTGAGCTGGAAGAGCCTCTGGCAAAAATGAGCATGCCCCGTCATCGTGAAGTTGTGCTTCAAGCCAGGGCGGAGCCTCATGATGTCGGCCGCATTCTTGTAGTCCCAGGCCGGCCTCCCCTTATTGTGCAGTGGGGCAATTCGGCGGCGGATGAAATCGGCCCCAATCATTTCGAGAGTGAGCTCGGCCGTGGTGAGGCGATGGATCCTAGTAGTGGCGACCAAGAGCTTCTTGTCGTTGGCGTCGAGGTCGCTCCAGTCCTTGCGGCGGACTCTGACGGACCAGGCAGAACTCCCGTGGATCCTTCTCCTCGATCCAGCACCACCGGCTCCGCCACTCCTCCCACCTCACCTTCTGGGCGCCCTCCGGGTACGTGCCCTTCTCCTGAGACCTCGGGATCCAGGTGATGCCGCCGGAGATGGCGCCCCCTGGCTGGATGCGGGGGTAGAAGTAGTGGCGGAAGAGCGTCGTGCTGGGGAGCACTCCGGCGAAGCCCACGTAGAGATGGGCGAAGAAGGCCATGCATGCCACGGCATTCGGCGTGAGGTCCAGAAGATGGAAGTCGTAGGTGTGCATGACGTCGTTGAAGAAATCAGAGAAAGGGGGACAGAGCCCGCAAGAGAAGTATTCAACGAAGAAGGGGTACCGATTTGGGCCAGGCTTGGCAAAATCGGCAGGGACGATGCGCGTGGCAGGGTGCCCTGTCGTCTCCCTCCTCCATAGGGGCCTGAAGTAGTCCCTGAGGTGGACTGCATCGACCGTCGAGGGAAAGTAGGCGTGCTGCATCCGAAGCGCCGCCAACTCGCTCTCCGGCACCTCCTTCTCCCCGGCGTCCTTGGCCACTCCCTTGCCCTTGCCTGTCTTGGGCGCCATAGCGGCTCAGAGGGAATGAAAGTCAAGGGCAATGGGGGCGTGGCGGCGGCGAGCAGAGGCAAGAGCTTGAAGAAGAAGAGGGGAACGACGGTTCCGAGATTGGAAAAGGCTCCGAGGGTAAATGAGCAGCGCCCCTGCAGTTCTCCTTTTTATGGCGAAGACGCGGGCCGCCTCTTTACCATTTACCACGATGTGATGCAAGCGTGCGGCAACCACTCCACGCACGACCCCCACGCCATGCATTCAACGCAGGTCGTGGGGAAGCGCAACTGGTGAAGGAATTACCGCAGTAAAGACTCTGCCACACATGCCCATGCATCGTTCTGGGCCTGTCCCAACAACGCTCTGCGCTTATGTGTGGCCCAGGCCCGGGGGCTCCTGTCGGTGTACAAAAGTAGGGGCCTTTTGTACCCCTTTACTTGAGCGCGGGCAGTTGTAGCCACGCCTGCGGCCACGCTTGGCGGGGCATAGGAAGCGAAGACACAAGACAACCAGAGCAGCGCCAAGCCAGAGGCGCGAGGAGCAAAGGGACAAGGTGGGCATTCCCCGGCAAGAGCCTTGCCGGGGCAGCTTACATAGCCCCGGCAAGAGCCTTGCCAGGGCAACTTGCCCAACACCAGCGAGGCCACCACCCTTGAGCCTAAGAGTTCCAACACCATCAACGACATTGGAACCAAGGCTCGGGAGGCACCAGCATGGTGGCATGCAGATCTTTGTGAAGACCAAGAACATACAAGCCTAGATGAGAACCAAAATACGGAAACCCCCGGCAAGATCCTTGCTGGGAACGCTCACAAGGCCCACGGCAAGTGCTACCTGGAGCACTGCGTTGGTTTTCCCTTGAAGAGGAAAGGGTGATGCAGCAAAGTAGCATAAGTATTTCCCTCAGTTTTTGAGAACCAAGGTATCAATCCAGTAGGAGGCTACACACGAGTCCCTCGCACCTACACAAACAAATAAATCCTCGCAACCAACGCGATAAGGGGTTGTCAATCCCTACACTGTCACTTACGAGAGTGAGATCTGATAGATATGATAGGATAATATTTTTGGTATTTTTGTGATAAAGATGCAAAGTAAAATAAAAGGCAACGAAAATAACTAAGTGTTTGAAGATTAATATGATGAAAAATAGACCCGGGGCCGTAGGTTTCACTAGTGGCTTCTCTCGAGAGCATAAGTATTTACGGTGGGTGAACAAATTACTGTTGAGCAATTGACAGAATTGAGCATAGTTATGAGAATATCTAGGCATGATCATGTATATAGGCTGTTGGAAATATGCCCTAGAGGCAATAATAAATTGGTTATTATTATATTTCCTTGTTCACGATAATCGTTTATTATCCATGCTAGAATTGTATTGATAGGAAACTCAGATACATGTGTGGATACATAGACAACACCATGTCCCTAGTAAGCCTCTAGTTGACTAGCTCGTTGATCAATGGATGGTTACGGTTTCCTGACCATGGACATTGGATGTCGTTGATAACGGGATCACATCATTAGGAGAATGATGTGATGGACGAGACCCAATCCTAAGCCTAGCACAAGATCGTGTAGTTCGTTTGCTCAGAGCTTTTCTAATGTCAAGTATCATTTCCTTAGACCATGAGATTGTGCAACTCCCGGATACCGTAGGAATGCTTTGGGTGTACCAAACGTCACAACGTAACTGGGTGGCTATAAAGGTGCACTACAGGTATCTCCGAAAGTGTCTGTTGGGTTGGCACGAATCGAGACTGGGATTTGTCACTCCGTGTAAACGGAGAGGTATCTCTGGGCCCACTCGGTAGGACATCATCATAATGTGCACAATGTGACCAAGGAGTTGATCACGGGATGATGTGAGTTACGGAACGAGTAAAGAAACTTGCCGGTAACGAGATTGAACAAGGTATAGGGATACCGACGATCGAATCTCGGGCAAGTAACATACCGATAGACAAAGGGAATTGTATACGGGATTGATTGAATCCCCGACATCGTGGTTCATCCGATGAGATCATCGTGGAACATGTGGGAGCCAACATGGGTATCCAGATCCCGCTGTTGGTTATTGACCGGAGAACGTCTCGGTCATGTCTGCATGGTTCCCGAACCCGTAGGGTCTACACACTTAAGGTTCGATGACGCTAGGGTTATAGGGAAAGTATGTACGTGGTTACTGAATGTTGTTCGGAGTCCCGGATGAGATCCCGGACGTCACGAGGAGTTCCGGAATGGTCCGGAGGTAAAGATTTATATATGGGAAGTCCTGTTTTGGTCACCGGAAAAGTTTCAGGTGATATCGGTAATGTACCGGGACCACCGGGAGGGTCCCGGGGGTCCACCAAGTGGGGCCACCAGCCCCAGAAGGCTGCGTGGGCCAAGTGTGGAAGGGGACCAGCCCCAGGTGCGCTGGTGCGCCCCCCCACCAAGGCCCAAGGCACATGGGAGAGTGGGAGGGGGCAAACCCTAGGTCCAGATGGGCCTTAAGGCCCACCCTAGTGGCGCCCCCCCTCTCCTCCCCTTGGCCGCCCCCTAGATGGGATCTAGGGCTGGCCGCCAGCCCTTGGGGGTGGAAACCCTAGAGGGGGCGCAGCCCCTTCCCCCCTATATATAGTTGAGGTTTTGGGCTGCCCAAGACATGAGAACGTCTCTCTTTCGGCGCAGCCCTACCCCTCTCCCTCCTCCTCCTCTCCCGCGGTGCTTGGCAAAGCCCTGCGGGATTACCACGCTCCTCCATCACCACCACGCCGTCGTGCTGCTGCTGGACGGAGTCTTCCCCAACCTCTCCCTCTCTCCTTGCTGGATCAAGGCGTGGGAGACGTCACCGGGCTGCACGTGTGTTGAACGCGGAGGCGCCGTGGTTCGGCGCTTAGATCGGAATCAACCGCGATCTGAATCGCTACGAGTACGACTCCCTCATCCGCGTTCTTGCAACGCTTCCGCATCGCGATATACAAGGGTATGTAGATCCACTCCCCTTCCCCTCGTTGCTAGAGTACTCCATAGATTGATCTTGGTGATGCGTAGAAAATTTTGAATTTCTGCTACGTTCCCCAACAGTGGCATCATGAGCTAGGTCTATGCGTAGTTTCTATGCACGAGTAGAACACAAAGTAGTTGTGGGCGTAGATGTTGCCAATTCTTCTTGCCGCTACTAGTCTTATCTTGTTTCGGCGGCATTGTGGGATGAAGCGGCCCGGACCGACCTTACACGTACGCTTACGTGAGACAGGTTCCACCGACTGACATGCACTAGTTGCATAAGGTGGCTAGCGGGTGTCTGTCTCTCCCACTTTAGTCGGAACGGATTCGATGAAAAGGGTCCTTATGAAGGGTAAATATAAATTGGCATATCACGTTGTGGTTTTACGTAGGTAAGAAACGTTCTTGCTAGAAACCTATACAAGCCACGTAAAAACTTGCAACAACAATTAGAGGACGTCTAACTTGTTTTTGCAGCATGTGCTATGTGATGTGATATGGCCAGAAGATGTGATGAATGATATATGTGATGTATGAGATTGATCATATTCTTGTAATAGGAATCACGACTTGCATGTCGATGAGTATGGCAACCGGCAGGAGCCATAGGAGTTGTCTTTATTTTTGTATGACCTGCGTGTCATTGAATAACGCCATGTAAATTACTTTACTTTATTGCTAAGCGCGTTAGCCATAGAAGTAGAAGTAATCGTTGGCGTGACAACTTCATGAAGACACAATGATGGAGATCATGATGATGGAGATCATGGTGTCATGCCGGTGACAAAGATGATCATGGTGCCCTGAAGATGGAGATCAAAGGAGCAAAATGATATTGGCCATATCATGTCACTATTTGATTGCATGTGATGTTTATCATGTTATGCATCTTATTTGCTTAGAACGACGGTAGCATAAATAAGATGATCCCTCACTAAAATTTCAAGAGAAGTGTTCCCCCTAACTGTGCACCATTGCGAAGGTTCGTTGTTTCGAAGCACCACGTGATGATCGGGTGTGATAGATTCTAACGTTCGAATACAACGGGTGTTGACGAGCCTAGCATGTACAGACATGGCCTCGGAACGCATGCAAAACACTTAGGTTGACTTGACGAGCCTAGCATGTACATACATGGCCTCGGAACACAAGAGACCGAAAGGTCGAACATGAGTCGTATAGCAGATACGATCAACATGGAGATGTTCACCGATGATGACTAGTCCGTCTCATGTGATGATCGGACACGACCTAGTTTGACTCGGATCATGTATCACTTAGATGACTAGAGGGATGTCTATCTGAATGGGAGTTCATTAATCAGATGAACTTAATTATCATGAACATAGTCAGAAGGTCTTTGCAAATTATGTCATAGCTTGCGCTTTAGTTCTACTGGTTAAGATATGTTCCTAGAGAAAATTTAGTTGAAAGTTGGTAGTAGCAATTATGCGGACTGGGTCCATAAACTGAGGATTGTCCTCATTGCTGCACAGAAGGCTTATGTCCTTAATGCACCGCTCGGTGTGCTGAACCTCAGCGTCGTCTGTAGATGTTACGAAACATTTGACATACACGTTTTGATGACTATGTGATAGTTCAGTGCGTAATGCTAACGGTTTAGAATTGTGGCACCAGAGACGTTTTTGAAATGTCGCAGAACATGTGAGATGTTCCGAAGACTGAAATTGGGATTTTAGACTAGTGCCCACGTCAAGAGGTATGAGACCTCTGACAAGTTTCTTGAGCCTACAGACTACGGGAGAAGAGCTCAATCGTTGAGCATGTGCTCAGATTGTCTGAGTGCCACAATCACTTGAATCGAGTGGGAGTTAATCTCCCAGATGAGATAGTGATGGTTCTCCATAGTCACTGCCACCAAGCTAGTAGAGCTTCGTGATGAACTATAACATATCAGGGATAGACATGATAATCCTTGAGCAACTCGCGATGTTTGACACCGCGAAAGTAGAAATCAAGAAGGAGCATCAATTGTTGATGGTTAGTAAAACCACTAGTTTCTAGAAGGGCAAGGGCAAAAGGGATACTTCATGAAACAACAAGTCATTTGCTGCCCTAGTGAAGAATCCCAAGGTTGAACCCAAACCCGAGACTAAGTGCTTCTGTAATGAGGGGAACGGTCACTGAAGCAGGACTACCCTAGATACTTGGTAGATGAGAAGGCAGGCAAGATCGACAGAAGTATATTGGATATACATTATATGAATGTGTACTTTACCAGTACTCCTAGCAGCACCAGGGTATTGGATACTGGTTCGGTTGCTAAGTGTTAGTAACTCGAAATAAAAGCTGCGGAATAAATGGAGACTGGCTAAAGGTGAGATGACGATATGTGTTGGAAGTGTTTCCAAGGTTGATGTGATCAAGCATGCATGCTCCCTCTACCATCGAGATTTGGTGTTTGCGTTGAGCATGATTGGATTATGTTTATCGCAATACGGTTATTCATTTAAGGAGAATAATGGTTACTCTGTTTATTTGAATAATACCTTCAATGGTCTTGCACCTAAAATGAATCTCGATCGTAGTGATACACATGTTCATGCCTAAAGATATAAGATAGTAATGATAGTACCACATACTTGTGGCACTGCCACTTGAGTCATATTGGTATAGAACGCATGAAGAAGCTCCATGTAGATGGATCTTTGGACTCACTCGTTTTTGAAAAGATTGAGACATGCGAACCATGTCTATTGGTATATATGCATGAAGAAGCTCCATGCAGATGGATCGTTTGGACTCACTTGAGACATGCAAATCATACCACATGGGCAGGATGACTGAAAGGCCTCGTTTTCAGTAAGATGGAACAAGAGAGCAACTTATTGGAAGTAATACATTTTTGATGTATGCAGTCCAATGAGTGCTGAGGCATGCAGTGGATATCGTTATGTTCTTACTTCACAGATGATTTGAGTAGATGCTGAGTGTATTTACTTGATGAAACACAAGTCTGAATTATTGAAAGGTTCAAGTAATTTCAGAGTGAAGTTGAAGATCGTCGTGACAAGAGGATAAAATGTCTGTGATATGATCATAGAGATGAGTATCTGTGTTACGAGTTTGGCACACAATTAAGACATTGTGGAAAGTGTTTCACAATTAATACCGCCTGGAACACCATAGTGTGATGATGTGTCCGAACATCATAACTGCACCCTATTGGATATGGTGCATACCATGATGTCTCTTATCGAATTACCACTATCGTTTATGGGTTAGGCATTAGAGACAACCGCATTCACTTTAAAAGGGCACCACGCAATTCCGTTGAGACGACACCGTTTAAGGAAACCTAAGTTGTCGTTTCTTAAAAGTTTGGGGCTGCGATGCTTATGTGAAAAAGTTTCAGGCTGATAAGCTCGAACCCAAAGCGGATAAATGCGTATTCATAGAATACCCAAAAACAGTTGGGTATACCTCCTATTCAGATCTGGAAGCAAAAGTAATTGCTTCTAGAAACGAGTCCTTTCTCGAGGAAAAGTTTCTCTCGAAAGAATTGAGTGGGAGGATGGTGGAGACTTGATAAGGTTATTGAACCGTCACTTCAACTAGTGTGTAGCAGGGCACAGGAAGTTGTTCCTGTGGCACCTATACCAATTGAAGTGGAAGCTTATGATAGTGATCATGAAACTTCGGATCAAGTCACCACCAAACCTCGTAGGACGACGAGGATGCGTGCTACTTCAGAGTGGTACGTGATCCTGTCTGAGATATCATGTTGTTGGACAATACTGAACCTACGAGCTATGGAGAAGCGATGGTGGGCCCATATTCCGACAAATGGTTAGAAGCCATGAAATCTGAGATAAATGGATCTTTGAGAAGAAGACGGACGTGGACGGTAATGTTACCGTCTATGAAGCTCGACTTGTGGAAAAGAGTATTTTCACAAGTTCAAGGAGTTGACTACGATGAGATTTTCTCATCCGTAGCGATGCTTAAGTCCGTCGGAATCATGTTAGCATTAGCTGCATTTATGAAATCTGGCAGATGGATGTCAAAACAAGTTTCCTTACCAGTTTTCATAAGGAAAGGTTGTATGCGATACAATCAGAAAGGTTTTTCGATCCTAAGGATGCTAATAGGTATGCTAGCTCCAGCGATCCTTCCATGGACTAGAGCAAGCATCTCGGAGTCAGAATATACGCTTTGAAGGGGTGATCAATGTTTTGGGTTTATACAAAGTTTATTAGAAACTTGTATTTACAATAAAGTGAGTGGGAGCGCTACAACATTTCACATAAGTATATGTGAATGACATATTGTTGATCCGAAATGATGTAAAATTTCTGGACAGCATAAAGGGTTGTTTGAAAGGAGTTTTTCAAAGGAAGACCTGGATAAAAGATGCTTACATATTGGGCATCAAGATCTATAGAGATAGATCAAGACGCCCGATGATACTTTCAAAGAACGCACACCTTGACATGATTTTGAAAGAGTTCAAAATAGATCAGCAAAGAAGGAGTTCTTGGCTGTGTTACAAGGTGTGAGTATTGAGTAAGACTCGAGACCTGACCACAGCAGAAGAGAGAGAAAGGACGAAGGTCGTCCCCTATGCTTCAGACGTAGGCTCTACAGTATGCTATGCTGTGTACCGCACATGAAGTGTGCCTTGCCATGAGTTGGTCAAGGGGTACAATAGTGATCCGGGAATGGATCACATGACAGCGGTCGAATTTATCCTTAGTATGTAGTGGACTAAGGAATTTTCTTGATTATGGAGGTGAAAAGGAGTTCGTCGTAAAGGGTTACGTCGATGCGAACTTTGACACTAATCCGGATGACTCTGAGTAGTAAACCGGATTCGTATAGTAGAGCAGATACTTGAAATGGCTCCAAGTAGCGCGTGGTAGCATCCACAAGATGACATAGATATTCGTAAAGCACACACAGATCTGAAAGGTTCAGACCCGTTGATTAATAACCTCTCTCACAAGCATAACATGATCAAACCAGAACTCATTGAGTGTTAATCACATAGTGATGTGAACTAGATTGTTGACTCTAGTAAACTCTTTGGATGTTAGTCACATGGTGATGTGACCTATGAGTGTTAATCACATGGTGATGTGGACTAGATTATTGACTCTAGTGCAAGTGGGAGACTGTTGGAAATATGCCCTAGAGGAAATAATAAATTGGTTATTATTATATTTCCTTGTTCACGATAATCGTTTATTATCCATGCTAGAATTGTATTGATAGGAAACTCAGATACATGTGTGGATACATAGACAACACCATGTCCCTAGTAAGCCTCTAGTTGACTAGCTCGTTGATCAATGGATGGTTACGGTTTCCTGACCATGGACATTGGATGTCGTTGATAACGGGATCACATCATTAGGAGAATGATGTGATGGACGAGACCCAATCCTAAGCCTAGCACAAGATCGTGTAGTTCGTTTGCTCAGAGCTTTTCTAATGTCAAGTATCATTTCCTTAGACCATGAGATTGTGCAACTCCCGGATACCGTAGGAATGCTTTGGGTGTACCAAACGTCACAACGTAACTGGGTGGCTATAAAGGTGCACTACAGGTATCTCCGAAAGTGTCTGTTGGGTTGGCACGAATCGAGACTGGGATTTGTCACTCCGTGTAAACGGAGAGGTATCTCTGGGCCCACACGGTAGGACATCATCATAATGTGCACAATGTGACCAAGGAGTTGATCACAGGATGATGTGAGTTACGGAACGAGTAAAGAAACTTGCCGGTAACGAGATTGAACAAGGTATAGGAATACCGACGATCGAATCTCGGGCAAGTAACATACCGATAGACAAAGGGAATTGTATACGGGATTGATTGAATCCCCGACATCGTGGTTCATCCGATGAGATCATCGTGGAACATGTGGGAGCCAACATGGGTATCCAGATCCCGCTGTTGGTTATTGACCGGAGAACGTCTCGGTCATGTCTGCATGGTTCCCGAACCCGTAGGGTCTACACACTTAAGGTTCGATGACGCTAGGGTTATAGGGAAAGTATGTACATGGTTACCGAATGTTGTTCGGAGTCCCGGATGAGATCCCGGACGTCACGAGGAGTTCCGGAATGGTCCGGAGGTAAAGATTTATATATGGGAAGTCCTGTTTTGGTCACCGAAAAAGTTTCAGGTGATATCGGTAATGTACCGGGACCACCGGGAGGGTCCCGGGGGTCCACCAAGTGGGGCCACCAGCCCCAGAAGGCTGCGTGGGCCAAGTGTGGAAGGGGACCAGCCCCAGGTGGGCTGGTGCGCCCCCCACCAAGGCCCAAGGCGCATGGGAGAGTGGGAGGGGGCAAACCCTAGGTCCAGATGGGCCTTAAGGCCCACCCTAGTGGCGCCCCCCTCTCCTCCCCTTGGCCGCCCCCTAGATGGGATCTAGGGCTGGCCGCCAGCCCTTGGGGGCGGAAACCCTAGAGGGGGCGCAGCCCCTTCCGCCCTATATATAGTTGAGGTTTGGGGCTGCCCAAGACATGAGAACGTCTCTCTTTCGGCGCAGCCCTACCCCTCTCCCTCCTCCTCCTCTCCTGCGGTGCTTGGCGAAGCCCTGTGGGATTGCCACGCTCCTCCATCACCACCACGCCGTCATGCTGCTGCTGGACGGAGTCTTCCCCAACCTCTCCCTCTCTCCTTGCTGGATCAAGGCGTGGGAGACGTCACCGGGCAGCACGTGTGTTGAACGCGGAGGCGCCGTGGTTCGGCGCTTAGATCGGAATCAACCGCGATCTGAATCGCTACGAGTACGACTCCCTCATCCGCGTTCTTGCAACGCTTCCGCATCGCGATCTACAAGGGTATGTAGATCCACTCCCCTTCCCCTCGTTGCTAGAGTACTCCATAGATTGATCTTGGTGATGCGTAGAAAATTTTGAATTTCTGCTACGTTCCCCAACATATAGGCATCACGTCCGAAACAAGTAGACCGACTCCTTCCTGCATCTACTACTATTACTCCACACATCGACCGCTATCTAGCATGCATCTAGAGTATTAAGTTCATAAGAACAGAGTAACGCTTTAAGCAAGATGACATGATGTAGAGGGATAAACTCATGCAATATGATATAAACCCCATCTTGTTATCCTCGATGGCAACAATACTATACGTGCCTTGCTGCCCCTACTGTCATTGGGGAAGGACACCGCAAGATTGAACCCAAAGCTAAGCACTTCTCCCATTGCAAGAAAGATCAATCTAGTAGGCCAAACCAAACTGATAATTCGAAGAGACTTGCAAAGATAACCAATCATACATAAAAGAATTCAGAAGATTCAAATATTGTTCATAGATAAACTTGATCATAAACCCACAATTCATCGGTCTCAACAAACACACCGCAAAAGAAGATTACATTGAATAGATCTCCACAAGAGAGGGGGAGAACATTGTATTGAGATCCAAAAAGAGAGAGGAAGCCATCTAGCTAATAACTATGGACCCGAAGGTCTGAGGTAAACTACTCACACTTCATCGGAGAGGCTATGGTGTTGATGTAGAAGCCCTCCGTGATCGATGCCCCCTCTGGCGGAGCTCCGAACAGGCCCCAAGATGGGATCTCACGGGTACAGAAGGTTGCGGCAGTGGAATTAGGTTTTTGGTTCCGTATCTGGTAGTTTGGGGGTACGTAGGTATATATAGGAGGAAGGAGTACGTCGGTGGAGCAACGTGGGGCCCACGAGGGTGGAGGGCGCGCCCAGGGGGTAGGCGCGCCCCCTACCTCGTGGCTTCCTGGTAGCTTTCTTGACGTAGGGTCTAAGTCCTCTGGATCACGTTCGTTCCGAAAATCACGTTCCCGAAGGTTTCATTCCGTTTGGACTCCGTTTGATATTCTTTTTCTGCGAAACTCCGAAATAGGCAAAAAACTACAATTCTGGGCTGGGCCTCCGGTTAATAGGTTAGTCCCAAAAATAATATAAAAGTGTATAATAAAGCCCAATCATGTCCAAAACAGAAGATAATATAGCATGGAGCAATCAAAAATTATAGATACGTTGGAGACGTATCAAGCATCCCCAAGCTTAATTCTTGCTCGTCCTCGAGTAGGTAAATGATAAAAACAGAATTTTTGATGTGGAATGCTACTTGGCATAATTTCAATGTAATTCTTCTTAATTGTGGTATGAATATTCAGATCCGAAAGATTCAAGATAAAAGTTCAATATTGACATAAAAATAATAATACTTCAAGCATACTAACTAAGCAATTATGTCCTCTCAAAATAACATGGCCAAAGAAAGTTCATCCCTACAAAATCATATAGTTTAGTCATGCTCCATTTTTGTCACACAAGAATGCTCTCATCATGCACAACCCCGATGACAAGCCAAGCAATTGTTTCATACTTTAGTAATCTCAAAAAAATTCAACCTTCACGCAATACATGAGCGTGAGCCATGGACATAACACTATGGGTGGAATAGAATATGATGATGGGGGTTATGTGGAGAAGACAAAAAGGGAGAAAGTTTCACATCAACGAGGTCAATCAATGAGCTATGGAGATGCCCATCGATTGATGTTAATGCAAGGAGTAGGGATTGCCATGCAACGGATGCACTAGAGCTATAAATATATGAAAGCTCAACAAAAGAAACTAAGTGGGTGTGCATCCAACTTGCTTGCTCACGAAGACCTAGGGCACTTGAGGAGGCCCATTGTTGGAATATACAAGCCAAGTTCTATAATGAAAAATTCCCACTAGTATATGAAAGTGACAAAACAAGAGACTCTCTATTATGAAGATCATGGTGCTACTTTGAAGCACAAGTGTGGTAAAAGGATAGTAACATTGTCCCTTCTCTCTTTTCTCTCTCATTATTTCGGGCCTTCTCTTTTTTTATGGCCTTTCTCTCTTTTTTTTATTCCTCACTTGGGACAATGCTCTAGAAAATGATGATCATCACACTTATATTTATTTACAACTCAATGATTACAACTCGATACTAGAACAAAGTATGACTCTATATGAATGCCTCCGGCGGTGTACCGGGATATGCAATGAACCAAGAGTGACATGTATGAAAGAATTATGAACGGTGGCTTTGCCACAAATACTATGTCAACTACATGATCATGCAAAGCAATATGACAATGATGAACGTGTCATGATAAATGGAATGGTGGAAAGTTGCATGGCGATATATCTCGGAATGGCTATGGAAATGCCACAATAGGTAGGTATGGTGGCTGTTTTGAGGAAGATATAAGGAGGTTTATGTGTGAAAGAGCGTATCATATCACGGGGTTTGGATGCACCGGCGAAGTTTGCACCAACTCTCAATGTGAGAAAGGGCAATGCACGGTACCGTAGAGGCTAGCAATGGTGGAAAGGTGAGAGTGTGTATAATCCATGGACTCAACATTAGTCATAAAGAACTCACATACTTATTGCAAAAATCTACAAGTCATCAAAAACCAAGCACTACGCGCATGCTCCTAGGGGGATAGATTGGTAGGAAAAGACCATCGCTCGTCCCCGACCGCCACTCATAAGGAGGACAATCAAAGAGCACCTCATGTTTCAAATTTGTTACATAACGTTTACCATACGTGCATGCTACGGGACTTGCAAACTTCAACACAAGTATTTCTCAAATTCACAACTACTCAACTAGCACAACTTTTAGTATTACTACCTCCATGTCTCAAAACAATCATCAAGCATCAAACTTCTCTTAGTATTCAACGCACTCATAAGAAAGTTTTTACTATTCTTGAATACCTAGCATATTAGGATTATTTAAGAAAATTACCATGAGAGATCAATAGTTTCTATAAAACAAATCCACCACAAGTTTTTACTATTCTTGAATACCTAGCATATTAGGATTATTTAAGAAAATTACCATGAGAGATCAATAGTTTCTATAAAACAAATCCACCACCGTGCTCTAAAAGATATAAGTGAAGCACTAGAGCAAAAACTATATAGCTCAAAAGATATAAGTGAAGCACATAGAGTATTCTAATAATTTCCGAATCATGTGTGTCTCTCTCAAAATGTGTGTACAGCAAAGATGATTGTGGTAAACTAAAAAGCAAAGACTCAAATCATACAAGACGCTCCAAGCAAGACACATATCATGTGGTGAATAAAAATATAGCTCCAAGTAAAATTACCGATGGAAGTAGACGAAAGAGGGGATGCCTTCCGGGGCATCCCCAAGCTTTGGCTTTTAGGCGTCCTTAGATTATCTTGGGGGTGCCATGGGCATCCCCAAGCTTAGGCTCTTGCCACTCCTTGTTCCATAATCCATCAAATCTTTCACCCAAAACTTGAAAACATCACAACACAAAACTCAGCAGAAAATCTCGTGAGCTCCGTTAGCGAAAGAAAACAAAAGACCAATTCAAGGTACTGTAATGAACTCATTCTTTATTTATATTGGTGTTAAACCTACTGTATTCCAACTTCTCTATGGTTTATAAACTATTTTACTAGCCATAGATTCATCAAAATAAGCAAACAACACACGAAAAACAGAATCTGTCAAAAACAGAATAGTCTGTAGTAATCTGTAACTAACGCAAACTTCTGGAACTCCAAAAAGTCAGCCAAAACAGGACGACCTAGACAATTTGTTTATTGATCAGCAGCAATTGGAATCAATATTTTATCACGTTCTGGTGATTTTTAACAATTATTTTTGTGAACAGAAAGTTTCTGGAATTTTCTGCAAGATCAAATAACTATCATCCAAGAAGATCCTATAGGTTTAACTTGGCACAAACACTAATTAAAACATAAAAACACATCTAACCAGAGGCTAGAACAAATATTTATTCCTAAACAGAAGAGAAAAGCAAAAAAACTAAAAATAAAATTGGGTTGCCTCCCAACAAGCGCTATCGTTTAACGCCCTTAGCTAGGCATAATAGCAAGGATAGATCTAGGTAGTGTCATAGTAATAGGATAGATCATTAAAACTCATTTCATATTCTCTACGTTCAGCAGCAAGTTTCCTTTGAGGCAAGCAAAAGTAATCAAAAGGGCTAAATTTAATGGGACAAAAGTCCGCAAGATCAATTTTAGGAGGTATAGGTTCCTCCTTCGGCCCTTCATATTGCACAACCAATTCATCATTATAAGCATTCTTTTGACAGAACTTTGTGAGCCTATACTCGAGAGAATATCCTAGCTCATTATTTCGAATAGCCAAATCATCATTAAGTTCAGAAATTCTATCAACTAGAACATTGGTAGGAACCTTTTTTCTAAGGTTTTCATTGAAAGCAACATAATCTAGAGATTGAAAACGCATTATTTCTTCTTGATCAAAGAGGATAGCCTCTATGGGAGGACGGCCAGCGTCCACCCTATAATTCGCAAAGATTTCCTTGGCCTCTTTTATTATAAATCTGAACTCATGAGCCAAAAAGATAGTGGCGGCACGCTTAACAGAAGAATGCTCTGTATTAGAAAATTCTAGGAAAATCCTTTGTATGCAAGGGTGCAAGTGCATAAATTGCCGTTCAAGTTCAACTATAAGCATGGCAATAGCGTCAGCAAGACTACTAGTTCTATGAAGAATGGAACTGCCCATAGAAGGCAAAGCACCGGCACAAGTAAAGAAATCTTGAATAACCCCTTTCCCAATAATATTACCACTACCAATTCGAAATTTTTTGTATGCAAGGTAGGGGGTTCTTCAACAGGAGCATCAGAATTTTCCATGATATTATTATTGTCCATATTGACAATAATTTCCCCAATTTCAGACATAACGGCAGAAAGAGCGAGGGGCAAAAGGGAAAGAAGAAGACGAACGAAAAAGAGAGGGCGAATAAAACGGCAAAGGTGAAGTGGGGGAGAGGAAAACGAGAGGCAAATGGCAAATAATGCAATGCGGGAGATAAGGGTTTGTGATGGGTACTTGGTATGTTTTGACTTGTGCGTAGACTCCCCGGCAACGGCGCCAGAAATCCTTGCTACCTCTTGAGCACTGCGTTGGTTTTCCCTTGAAGAGGAAAGGGTGATGCAGCAAAGTAGCGTAAGTATTTGCCTCAGTTTTTGAGAACCAAGGTATCAATCCAGTAGGAGGCTACACACGAGTCCCTCGCACCTACACAAACAAATAAATCCTCGTAACCAACACGATAAGGGGTTGTCAATCCCTACACGGTCACTTACGAGAGTGAGATCTGATAGATATGATAGGATAATATTTTTGGTATTTTTGTGATAAAGATGCAAAGTAAAATAAAAGGCAACGAAAATAACTAAGTGTTGAAAGATTAATATGATGGAAAATAGACCCGGGGGCCATAGGTTTCACTAGTGGCTTCTCTCGAGAGCATAAGTATTTACGGTGGGTGAACAAATTACTGTTGAGCAATTGACAGAATTGAGCATAGTTATGAGAATATCTAGGCATGATCATGTATATAGGCATCACATTCGAAACAAGTAGACCGACTCCTTCCTGCATCTACTATTACTCCACACATCGGCCGCTATCCAGCATGCATCTAGAGTATTAAGTTCATAAGAACAGAGTAACGCTTTAAGCAAGATGACATGATGTAGAGGGATAAACTCATGCAATATGATATAAACCCCATCTTGTTATCCTCGATGGCAACAATACTATACGTGCCTTGCTGCCCCTACTGTCATTGGGGAAGGACACCGCAAGATTGAACCCAAAGCTAAGCACTTCTCCCATTGCAAGAAAGATCAATCTAGTAGGCCAAACCAAACTGATAATTCGAAGAGACTTGCAAAGATAACCAATCATACATAAAAGAATTCAGAAGATTCAAATATTGTTCATAGATAAACTTGATCATAAACCCACAATTCATCGGTCTCAACAAACACACCGCAAAAGAAGATTACATCGAATAGATCTCCACAAGAGAGGGGGAGAACATTGTATTGAGATCCAAAAAGAGAGAGGAAGCCATCTAGCTAATAACTATGGACCCGAAGGTCTGAGGTAAACTACTCACACTTCACCGGAGAGGCTATGATGTTGATGTAGAAGCCCTCCGTGATCGATGCCCCCTCTGGCGGAGCTCCGGAACAGGCCCCAAGATGGGATCTCACGGGTACAGAAGGTTGCGGCGGTGGAATTAGGTTTTTGGCTCCATATCTGGTAGTTTGGGGGTACGTAGGTATATATAGGAGGAAGGAGTACGTCAGTGGAGCAATGTGGGGCCCACAAGGGTGGAGGGCGCGCCCAGGGGGTAGGCGCGCCCCCTACCTCGTGGCTTCCTGGTAGCTTTCTTGACGTAGGGTCCAAGTCCTCTGGATCATGTTCGTTCCGAAAATCACGTTCCCGAAGGTTTCATTCCGTTTGGACTCCGTTTGATATTCTTTTTCTGCAAAACTCTGAAATAGGCAAAAACAGCAATACTGGGCTCGGCCTCCGGTTAATAGGTTAGTCCCAAAAATAATATAAAAGTGTATAATAAAGCCCAATAATGTCCAAAACAGAAGATAATATAGCATGGAGCAATCAAAAATTATAGATACGTTGGAGACGTATCAGCAAGACCCTTGCCGGGACACCTGCAAGACCCCGGCAAGACCCTTGGCGGGGACATCTGCGGGGCCGCAGCAAGGGCCACACCTGCCAAGGCTCCACCGTCGTTCCAATGCAGCACTTGGTCCGCCAACAAGGCAGGCACCTGCATGGCGACGTGCAGCTTCCAGACCAACTTAGCAAGCACCTGCGTGGTGGCATGCAGATCTTCGTGAAGACTCTGCCACCGCACCAGCTCAGTAGCTAGCCAGCCAGCATGGCGCTGCACGCCTAGTTAGCCCGGACGCGCGTCAGAGCGAGACGAAGCAGCGACGGACGGGACGAGCTTTCTTGCCGTCCCCGATAAAGTGAGAGGGCACATTGGCAACGCATTAGACGTGTTTTGTCCTATGGTGCCAGGGATAGACTTGTATACAGTACAAACTTTCCACCTCCTGTGTGCCACTGTGGCGACCCCTTTGAACTATAAAAGGAGGCCCGAGGCGTACCGAGGAAGAATTAAGACTTTTTGGACCCTACACGCTTTGTAGCTAGTCCAAGAACACCAGATAAACACAAACCAGCAGGAGTAGGCTATTACGCATCGCTTGCGGCCCGAACCTGGATAAAATTCCCCCGTGTTGATCTCCCAAACCCGCTCTTTGCACAGCCTTGTGCCCTATCAACCGTAGTAGGGATTCCCCGTGACCCCATAGGTGCCGTTTTCCCCGACAATGTCCCATCAAAACAGAAATTATTCTCTAGGGATAGCACAACAATCGTTGCCAACTAAAGATGTTCATATGCATGGCAAGATGGCGAAAGAATGTACATGTGCTGTGTGGGGCATGGAAGATTCATGAAGGCATGGCCTTCTTGAGTGCACGATGGCTCATTGTGTGTGAGAGTTGGTGGACTAAGATCTCATGGAGCACATGACCGCGATTACCAAACCAAATGCTAAAGATTGGTTACTTCCCATGATCGTTTAGCTATCGCATGAAACATGTACACGAATGATAATCGCGCTTTGGTCCATCTAGACGATAAAACTTATTTATGAGAGACTTAACCAGAGCCCATTAATTGTCGATTGACCTCTTTGTCACAAGATTTATTACTAACTTGGCATCTATAAGAACACCTCAATCATGCCCCAAGGGCTGCTCCACGAGCAATGGCACATGAGAAGTGCCCCCCTATGGATGAAGGGTGTAGTTTAATGTCGACGCAAGTCTCTCGTGACAGAAACTTGGGTACAACGACGATGGTTTGTCATGATAAAAATGGTGTCTATCTAGGTTATCGACATTTGTTATTTGTCGACCCTATGTTGCTTGAAGCCGTAGCATGTCATGAAGCTCCAACGTTGATGATTTGGGCATCCAAAACTTGTTCGTTGCTTCGGATTGCAAGATGGTCATCAACCATATTCATGAAGGTTCAGGGGCATCCATGAAGGAGTTATCAAGGAGATTAGAAGCTGGATGAATACTTTTACTGCTTGTAATTTTGCTCATGAGTCTAGGAGCTCAAATTGTGAAGTGCTACTTCTTGAGCTTGCGTTGGTTTTTCCCTTGAAGAGAAAAGGGTGATGCAGCAAAGTAGAGATAAGTATTTCCCTCAATTTGAGAACCAAGGTATCAATCCAGTAGGAGACAATGCACAAATCACCGAATACCTGCACAAACAATCAAATAACTTGTACCAAACGCGATAAAGGGGTTGTCAACCCCTTCACAGTTACTTGGCAAAGTGAGATCTGATAGAGATAGATGAAAGTAGCAAACGATAAAGTAAATATTTTTGGTATTTTTGGTTTATAGATCGGAAAGTAAAAGATTGCAAAATAGTAGATCGGAAACTTATATGATGGAAAATAGACCCATGGGCCATAGGTTTCACTAGAGGCTTCTCTCAAGATAACAAATAATACGGTGGGTGAACAAATTACTGCCGAGCAATTGATAGAAAAGTGCAAAGTTATGACGATATCTAAGGCAATGATCATGAATATAGGCATCACGTCCGTGTCAAGTAGACCGAAACGATTCTGCATCTACTACTATTACTCCACACTTTGACCGCTATCCGGCATGCATCTAGAGTATTAAGTTCACAAAGAACGAAGTAACGCATTAAGTAAGATGACATGATGTAGAGGAATTAACTCAAGCAATATGATGAAAACCCCATCTTTTTATCCTCGATGGCAACAATACAATACGTGCCTTGCTGCCCCTACTGTCACTGGGAAAGGACACCGCAAGATTGAATCCAAAGCTAAGCACTTCCCATTGCAACAAAAAAAACCAATCTAGTTGGTCAAACCAAACCGATAGTCGAAGAGAATTACAAAGATATCAAATCATGCATAAAAGAGTTCAGAGAAGATTCAAATAATATTCATAGATAAGCTGATCATAAATCCACAATTCATCGGATCTCAGCAAACACACCGCAAAAAATTATTACATCGAATAGATCTCCAAGAACATTGAGGAGGACATGGTATTGAGAATCAAAGAGAGAGAAGAAGCCATCTAGATACTAGCTATGGAACCATAGGTCTGTGGTAAACTACTCACGTTTCATCGAAAGGGCGATAGGATTGATGTAGAAGCCCTCCGTGATCGAATCCCCCTCCGGCAGGGTGCTGGAAAAGGTCCCTAGATGGGATATCATTGGGACAGAAGGTTGCGGTGGTGGAAAAGTGTTTTCATGGACTCCTCTGGTGGTTTGGGAATATATGTGTATATATAGGCGAAAGAATTAGGTTAGGAGGGTCACGGGGGGCCCACAAGATAGGGGGCGCGCCCTCCACCCTTGTGGCTGCCTCGTGGCTCCTCCGACTTCATCTCCAAGTCTCCTGGGTGTCTTCTGGTCCAAGAAAAATCATCGCGAAGCTTTTATTCCGTTTGGTATTCCTTTTGTGCGAAACTCAAAAACAAGGAAAAAACAGAAACTCACACTGGGCTCTAGGTTAATAAGTTAGTCGCAAAAATAATATTAAATAGCATATTAATGCATATAAAACATCCAAAACAAATAATATAATAGCATGTAACAATAAAAAATTATAGATACATTGGAGACGTACCAAGCATCCCCAAGCTTAATTCCTGCTCGTCCTCGAGTAGGTAAATGATAAAAATAGAATTTTTGATGTGGAATGCTACCTAACATATTTATCCATGCAATTTCTCTTTATTGTGGCATGAATGTTCAGATCCATAAGATTCAAAACAAAAGTTTAATATTGACATAAAAACAATAATACTTCAAGTATACTAACAAGGCAATTATGTCTTCTCAAAACAACATGGCCCAAGAAAGCCTATCCCTACAAAATCATATAGTCTGGCTATGCTCCATCTTCATCACACAGAATATTCAAATCATGCACAACCCCGATGACAAGCCAAGCAATTATTTCATACTTTTGATATTCTCAAACCTTTTCAACTTTCACGCAATAAATGAGCGTGAGCCATGGACATAGCACTATAGGTGGAATAGAATATGGTGGTTGTGGAGAAGACAAAAATAGGGGGATAGTCTCACATCAACTAGGCGTATCAACAGGTTATGGAGATGCCCATAAATAGATATCAATGTGAGTGAGTAGGGATTGCCATGCAACAGATGCACTAGAGCTATAAGTTTATGAAAGCTCAAAAAGAAAACTAAGTGGTTGTGCATCCAACTTGCTTGCTCGTGAAGACCTAGGGCAATTTGAGGAAGCCCATCATTGGAATATACAAGCAAAGTTCTATAATGAAAAATTCCCACTAGTATATGAAAGTGACAACATAGGAGACTCTCTATCATGGAAATCACGGTGCTACTTTGAAGCACAAGTGTGGAAAAAGGATAGTAACATTGCCCCTTCTCTCTTTTTCTCTCATTTTTTTGGGCCTTCTCTTTTTTTATTTTGGCCTTTCCTCTTTTTTTATTTCCTCACATGGGACAATGCTCTAATAATGAAGATCATCACACTTTTATTTACTTACAACTCAAAAATTACAACTCGATACTAGAACAAAATATGACTCTATATGAATGCCTCCGGCGGTGTACCGGGATGTGCAATGAATCAAGAGTGACATGTATGAAAGAATTATGAAGGGCGGCTTTGCCACAAATACGATGTCAACTACATGATCATGCAAAGCAATATGACAATGATGAAGCGTGTCATAATAAACGGAACGGTAGAAAGTTGCATGGAAATATATCTCAGAATGGCTATGGAAATGCCATAATAGGTAGGTATGGTGGCTGTTTTGAGGAAAGTATATGGTGGGTGTATGGTACCGGCGAAAGTTGCGCAGTACTAGAGAGTCTAGCAATGGTGGAAGGGTGAGAGTGCGTATAATCCATGGACTCAACATTAGTCATAAATAACTCACATACTTATTGCAAAAATCTATTAGTCATCAAAACAATGTACTACGCGCATGCTCCTAGGGGGATAGATTGGTAGGAAAAGACCATCGCTCATCCCCGACCGCCACTCATACGGAAGACAATAAAAAAATATCTCATGCTCTAACTTCGTTACATAACGGTTCACCGTACGTTCATGCTACGGGAATCACAAACCTTAACACAAGTATTTCTAAAATTCACAATTACTCACTAGCATGACTCTAATATCACCATCTTTATATCTCAAAAAAATCATAAGGAATCAAACTTCTCATAGTATTCAATGCACTTTATATGAAAGTTTTTATTATATCCCTCTTGGATGCCTATCATATTAGGACTAAATTTATAACCAAAGCAAATTACCATGCTGTTTAAAGACTCTCAAAATAATATAAGTGAAGCATGAGAGTTCATTAATTTCTATAAAATAAAACCACCGCCGTGCTCTAAAAAGATACAAGTGAAGCACTAGAGCAAAATTGCCTAGCTCAAAAGATATAAGTGAGGCACATAGAGTATTCTAATAAATCACGATTCATGCGTGTCCCTCTCAAAAGGTGTGTACAGCAAGGATGATTATGGCAAACTAAAAAGAAAAGACTCAAATCGTACAAGACGCTCCAAGCAAAACACATATCATGTGGTGAATAAAAATATAGCCTCAAGTAAAGTTACCGATAGACGAACACGAAAGAGGGGATGCCTTCCGGGGCATCCCCAAGGTTAGGCTCTTGGTGGTCCTTGAATATTACCTTGGGGTGCCTTGGGCATCCCCATCCTTAGGATCTTGCCACTCCTTATTCCATAGTCCATCAAATCATTACCCAAAACTTGAAAACTTCACAACACAAAACTCAACAGAAAATCTCATAAGCTCCGTTAGTATAAGAAAATAAATCATCACTTTTCGTACTGTTGTGAACTCATTCTTTATCTATATTGGTGTAATATCTACCATATTCCTACTTTTCCATGGTTCATACCCCCCGATACTACCCATAGATTCATCAAAATAGGCAAACAACACATAGAAAACATAATCTGTCAAAAACAGAACAGTCTGTAGCAATCTGGATAGTTCAAATACTTATGTAACTCCAAACATTCTAAAAAATTAGAACAACAGAGGCAATTTGTATATCAATCTTGTGTAAAACAATCAGAGTTTTATCACGCTCCTGTGATCTTTAAAAATTCTAGGACTGGGTGCAAAAGTTCAAATCAACTATCACCGTAAGCCATCCCAAAGGTCTTACTTGGCACAAACACTAATTAAAACACAAAACCACATCTAACCAGAGGCTAGATGAATTATTTATTGGAAAACAGCAAGGAAAAATATTGGGTTGTCTCCCAACAAGCGCTTTTCTTTAAAGCCTTTTAGCTAGGCATTGATAATTTTAATGATGCTCACATGAAAGATAGCAATTGAAACACAAAGAGAGCATCATAAAACATGTGACAAACAAGTTTAAGTCTAACATGATTCCTATGCATAGGGATTTTATAATCAAACAAATTATCAAGACAAGCAAAAACCACCATATGCAAGGAAGAAGAAAGAAACAATAACCATCTCAACATAACGAGAGGTAATTTTGTAACATGAAAATTTCTACAACCATATTTTCCTCTCTCATAATAATTACATGTAGGATCATAATCAAATTCAACAATATAACTATCACATAAAATTTTCTCTTCATGATCCACATGCATGCAAAGCTGACACTCTTCCGAAATAGTGGGATTATCATAAAATAAAGTCATGACCTCTCCGAACCCACTTTTATTAAAAAAAATATAAGATTGAATATTCTCCAAATATGTGGGATCTAAAGTCGACACTCTTCCAAACCCACTTTCAATATTATTTCAAACATTATTATCAATCTCATATTCATCATGGGGTTTAAATAAATTTTCAAGATCATAAAAAGAATCACCCCAATCATGATCATTGAAACAAGTAGAAGACATAGCAAAATTAGCATCCCCAAGCTTAGGGTTTTGCATATTATTAACATAATTGACATTAATAGAATTTATAATAACATCATTGCAATCATGCTTTTCATTCAAAGATCTATCATGAATCACTTCATAAAGTACTTCATGATAATTTTCAGATTCACAGATTTCAAGCAAAACATCATAAAGATAGTCTAGTGCACTCAACTCACTAGCAATTGGTTCATCATAGTTGGATATCTTAAAAATATTAGCAAGTGGATGAAGATCCACAAACCTTTGGTTCTCTGATTTTTAATAAATACACAATTATTCCAACCAAACAAGCAAACGAGCCAAGTAAGACATAAAGGCAAACAAAAAGACGAATGGAAGAAGGGCGAAGAAAAAGGCAAATCTTTTTTAAAATCATTTTAGAAGTGGGGGAGAGGAAAACGAGAGGCAAATGGCGAATAATGTAATGCAAGAGATGAGAGTTTATGATGGGTCTTTGGTATGTCCAAAAAGCCGAATCCTCCTCCAGTACGCCTTGGGCCTCCTTTTATATGTCCAAAGTGGTCGCCACAGCGGCACACAGGAGGTGTAAAGTATCTACAGTGTATGCAGGAGGTGTAAAAACTGCTACAATACACATGCTTATTGTGACACCCCCGATTCGACCGTACACTAATCATACACGCAAATGTGTACGATCAAGATCAGGGACTCACGGGAAGATATCACAACACAACTCTAGACACAAATCGAAATAATACAAGCTTTATATTACAAGGCAGGGGTGATACGTCTCTGTCGTATCTATAATTTTTGATTGTTCCATGCCAATATTATACAACTTTCATATACTTTTGGCAACTTTTTAGTACTATTTTTGGGACTAACATATTGATCGAGTGCCCAGCGCCAGTTCCTGTTTGTTGCATATTTTTGTTTCGCAGAAACCCCATATCAAACAGAGTCCAAACGGGATAAAAACGGACGGAGAATATTTTTGGAATATTGGGAAAATATGGGAAGAAGAATCAACGCGAGACGGTGCCCGAGGTGGCCACGAGGCAGGGGGCGCGCCTGCCCCCTGGGCGCGCTCCTGACCCTCGTGGCCCCCTATAAGGCGGTTGCTGCTCTTCTTTGGCCGCAAGAAAGCTAATTTTTGGAGAAAAATCTGGGCGAAGGTTTCAATCCAATCGGAGTTATGGATCTCCGGATATATAAGAAACGGTGAAAGGGCAGAATCCCAGAACGCAGAAACAGAGAGAGACAGAGAGACAGATCCAATCTCGGAGGGGCTCTCGCCCCTCCCACGCCATGGAGACCAAGGACCAGAGGGGAAACCCTCCTCCCATCTAGGGAGAAGGTCAAGGAAGTAGAAGAAGAAGGGGGGCTCTCTCCCCCTCTCTTCCGGTGGCGCCGGAACACCGCCGCGGCCATCATCATCATCGCCATCTTCACCAACACCTACGCCATCTTCACCAACATCTCCATCACCTTCCCCCCTCTATCTACAGCGGTCCACTCTCTCGCAACCCGCTGTACCCTCTACTTGAACATGGTGCTTTATGCTTCATATTATTATCCAATGATGTGTTGCCATCCTATGATGTCTGAGTAGATTTTCGTTGTCCTTTCGGTGATTGATGAATTGCTATGATTGGTTTAATTTGCTTGTGGTTATGTTGCTGTCCTTTGGTGCCCATCATATGAGCGCGCGCGTGGATCACACCATAGGGTTAGTTGTATGTTGATAGGACTATGTATTGGAGGGCAAGAGTGACAGAAGCTTCTACCTAGCATAGAAACTGATGCATACGGGATTGAAGGGGGAGCAATATATCTTAATGCTATGGTTGGGTTTTACCTTAATGAACGTTAGTAGTTGCGGACGCTTGCTAATAGTTCCAATCATAAGTGCATGGAATTCCAAGTCAAGGATGACATGCTAGCAGTGGCCTCTCCCACATAAAACTTGCTATCGGTCTAGTAAACTAGCCAATTGCTTAGGGACAATTTCGCAACGCCTACCACCACTTTTCCACACTCGCTATACTAACTTTATTGTGTCTTTATCTAAACAGACCCTACTTTTTATTTACGTGCTCTTTATTATCTTGCAAACCTATCCAACAACACCTACAAAGTACTTCTAGTTTCATACTTGTTCTAGGTAAAGCGAACGTTAAGCGTGCGTAGAGTTGTATCGGTGGTCGATAGAACCTGAGGGAATATTTGTTCTACCTTTAGCTCCTCGTTGGGTTCGACACTCTTACTTATCGAAAGAGGCTACAATTGATCCCCTATACTTGTGGGTTATCAAGACCTTTTTCTGGCGCCGTTGCCGGGGAGTTATAGCGTGGGGTGAATATTCTCGTGTGTACTTGTTTGCTTTATCACTAAGTAATTTTTATTTGCTGTTCTTAGTTGTTCTCTATCTTTAGTTATGGATATGGAACACGAAATACCAAAAAAAATAGGTTTACTTGCTACTCATGGAGATGGGGAACCTCCTAAAACCCTCGATGCTCGTTATGTGAGAGATATTATGTACTACTTCGATAATCCTGAGAAAACCCCATTCAAGTTTGTAATGGGAGACACGTTGGATCAACGTGAATACTTTAGGGATTATCGCTTGACTCAAAAAGGGAAACTATTATGGGATCAAATTTATATGTTGAAGTGGTATGCTCGGCAAGTATGCTTGAGTTATGATTATACTTGTTGCTCTAGGATGAAAGCTCCGCACCTTCCCTTTTCATGCAAATTTAATGATAATGAAACCTTAGCTTCTTATGCTAATGGTATATATGATTACTATGATGTGGAACAAATAGAAGAATTTGTTGCTTTTATGGGTGCTTATTAAATAGAATCTTTGTTCAAAGAGTGTGAAAATCTTTATGATGCTGTTTATAGACCTGAAAATTTAGCTATCCTTAAATATTGTTATGAGAATTATAAATACAATTCCGATATTGATGCAATTATTGAGAAAGTCTCCGCTGTCCATGAAGAGACTAATATTTTGCAGGAGTCTATGGAAGAAGAAATTAATGACACTATGAGCTCATTGGATGAAAAAGATGATGAGGAGAGCGAAGAACAAAAGGAGGAAGAGCGGATTAGCTACCTATGCCCACCTTCTAATGAGAGTAACTCTTCAACTCATACATTATTTAATTTCCCTTCGTGCTTACCGAAGGATGATTCCTATGATGATTGTTATGATCCCGTTGATTCTCTTGAAATATCCCTTTTTGATGATGCTTGCTATGCTTGTGGCCAAGATGCCAATATGAATTATGCTTATGGAGATGAACTTGCTATAGTTCCTTATGTTAATCATGAAATTGTTGCTATTGCACCCACGCATGATAGTCCTATTATCTTTTTGAATTCTCCAAACTACACTATATCGGAGAAGTTTGCCCTTATTAAGGATTATATTGATGGGTTGCCTTTTACCGTTGCACATGATGATTTTGATGAATATAATATGCATGTGCTTGCTGCTCCTACTTGCAATTATTATGAGAGAGGAACTATATCTCCACCTCTCTATGTTTCCCACATGATAAAATTACAAGAAACTGTTTATACTATGCATTGGCCTTTACTTTATGTGCATGAATTGTTCTTTTATGACATGCCAATGCATAGGAAGAGAGTTAGACTTCGTCATTACATGATATATGTTACTTTGTGCTCACTACTAAATTACAAATCATTGTTAATTAAAATTGGCTTTGATATACCTTGGGATCCACGTGGATCCATTACTTGAGCACTAGATGCCTAGCTTAATGGCTTTAAAGAAAGCGCTGCCAGGGAGACAACCCGGAAGTTTTAGAGAGTCATTTGTTTAGTGCTTTCATATAGTTTAAAAACAAAAAAATAAAGAGGGGAACCCAAAACTTTTTCAAAAAGGAAAGTGAAAGTGAGAGAGACAAGCATGGTTGAAGTAGGGGAGCTCCTTGAACTTTGTTCATGCTCATGGAAACCTTGTGAATCTTGATTACAGAAACTTTTCAACAAAAATAATTATCCCCTTGTACAATTCCATTGTATTATAAAAATAATGTGCCAAGATTTGCCTTTAGGATGTTTACAATGCTTGTTGGTTTGTACGGTGCAGGACAGAAACTTTGGCTGTAGTGCGCAATTTTACATTTTTTACTGGAACGTCAAATGGTTCTGAAAATTTTTGCACTGTCTTTCTATACAATTTTTTTATTTTTTCTAATTTTGGTAGAAGTTTTGGAGTACCAGAGGTATGGTGAATGTTCAGATTATTACAGACTGTTCTGTTTTACACAGATTCTGTTTTTGATGCATAAGTTGCTTGTTTTTGATGAAACTATCGATTTATATCAGTGGATTAAGCCATGGAAAAGTTATATTACAGTATCTACAATGCAAAAACAAAATATGAATTGGTTTGCAACAATACTTAGAGCAGTGATTTGCTTTATTATACTAACGGATCTTACCGAGTTTTCTGTTGAAGTTTTCTGTGGATGAAGTGTTCGAAGATCGAGGATGTTTCGATATGAGGATAAGGAGGAGAGGCAAGAGATCAAGCTTGGGTATTCCCAAGGCACCCCAAGTAAATATTCAAGGAGACTCAAGCGTCTAAGCTTGGGGATGCCCCGGAAGGCATCCCATCTTTCTTCGACAAGTATCGGTATGTTTTCGGATTCGTTTCATTCATGTGATATGTGCAAATCTTGGAGCGTCTTTTGCATTTAGTTTTCACTTTTATTTTATGCACCATGCTGGTATGAGATAGTCCTTGGTTGATTTATAGAATGATCATCGCACTTCACTTATATCTTTTGAGTATGGATTTATAGAATGCTTCATGTGCTTCACTTATATCTTTCGAAGTTTGGATTGCCTGTTTCTCTTCACATAGAAAACCACCATTTATAGAATGCTCTTTTGCTTCACTTATACTTGTTAGAGCGTGGGCATATCTTTTGCATAAAGAATTAAACTCTCTTGCTTCACTTATATCTATTTAGAGAGATGACAGGAATTGGTCATTCACATGGTTAGTCATAAAATCCTACATAAAACTTGTAGATCACTGAATATGATATGTTTGATTCCTTGCAATAGTTTTGCGATATAAAGGTGGTGATATTAGAGTCGTGCTAGTTGAGTAATTGTGAAATTGAGAAATACTTGTGTTGAGGTTTTCAAGTCCCGTAGCATGCACGTATGGTGAACCGTTATGTAACGAAGTTGGAGCATGAGGTATTTATTGATTGTCTTCTTATGAGTGGCGGTCGGGGACGAGCGATGGTCTTTTCCTACCAATCTATCCCCCTAGGGGCATGCGTAGTAGTACTTTGCTTTGAGGGCTAATAAACTTTTGCAATAAGTATATGAGTTCTTTATGACTAATGTGAGTCCATTGATTATACGCACTCTCACCCTTCCATCATTGCTAGCCTCTTCGGTACCGTGCATTGCCCTTTCTCACCTCGAGAGTCGGTGCAAACTTCGCCGGTGCATCCAAACCCCGTGATACGATACGCTCTATCACACATAAACCTCCTTATATCTTCCTCAAAACAGCCACCATACCTACCTATCATGGCATTTCCATAGCCATTCCGATATATATTGCCATGCAACTTCCATCATCATCATATACATGACTTGAGCATTTATTGTCATATTGCTTTGCATGATCGTAAGATAGCTAGCATGATGTTTTCATGGCTTGTTCGTTTTTTGATGTCATTGCTATGCTAGATCATTGCACATCCCGGTACACCGCAGGAGGCATTCATATAGAGTCATACCTTGTTCTAGACATTGAGTTGTAATATTGAGTTGTAAGTAAATAAAAGTGTGATGATCATCATTATTAGAATATTGTCCCATGTGAGGTTATCAAAATAAAAGAGGCCAAAGAAGCCCAAATAAAAAAAGAGGCCAAAGAAGCCCACCAAAACAAAACAAAATAAAAAAATGAGAGAAAAAGAGAGAAGGGGCAATGTTGCTATCCTTTTACCACACTTGTGCTTCAGAGTAGCACCATGTTCTTCATATAGAGAGTCTCTTGAGTTATCACTTTCATAGACTAGTGGGAATTTTCATTATAGAACTTGGCTTGTATATTCCGATGATGGGCTTCCTCAAATGCCCGAGGTCTTCATGAGCAAGCAAGTTGGATGCACACCCACTTAGTTTTCAGTTTGAGCTTTCATACACTTATAGCTCTTAGTGCATCGGTTGCATGGCAATCCCTACTCCTTGCATTGACATCAATTGACGGGCATCTCCATAGCCTGTTGATTAGCTGCGTCAATGTGATACTTTCTCCTTTTTGTCTTCTCCACACAACCTCCATCATCATATGCTATTCCACCTATAGTGCTATATCCATGGCTTGCGCTCATGTATTGCATGAGGGTTGAAAAGGCTGAAGCGCGTTAAAAAGTATGCCAATTGCTCGGCTTGTCATCGGGGTTGTGCATGATTTGAATGCTTTGTGTGGTGAAGATGGAGCATAGCCAGACTATATGATTTTGTAGGGATGAGCTTTCTTTGGCTATGTTATTTTGGTAAGACATAATTGCTTGGTTGGTATGCTTGAAGTAGTATTGTCTTAATGTCAAACGATAGACTATTGCTTTGTATCACTCGTGTCTTAATATTCATGCCATGATTAGATACATGATTAAGATTATGCTAGGTAGCATTCCACATGAAAAATTATCTTTTTTTATCATTTACCTACTCGAGGACAAGCAGAAATTAAGCTTGGGGATGCTGATACGTCTCCGTCGTATCTATAATTTTTGATTGTTCCATGCCAATATTATACAACTTTCAAATACTTTTGGCAACTTTTTTATACTATTTTTGGGACTAACATATTGATCCAGTGCCCAGCGCCAGTTCCTATTTGTTGCATATTTTTGTTTCGCAGAAACCCCATATCAAACGGAGTCCAAATGGGATAAAAATGGACGGGGAATATTTTTGGAATATTTGGAAAATATGGGAAGAAGAATCAACGCGAGACGGTGCCCGAGGTGGCCACGAGGCAGGGGGCGCGCCTGCCCCCTGGGCGCGCCCATGACCCTCCTGGCCCCCCTGTAAGGCGGTTGCTGCTCTTCTTTGGCCGCAAGAAAGATAATTTTTGAAGAAAAATCTGGGCGAAGGTTTCAATCCAATCGGAGTTACGGATCTCCGGATATATAAGAAACGGTGAAAGGGCAGAATCCCAAAACGCAGAAACAGAGAGAGACAGAGAGACATGTCCAATCTTGGAGGGGCTCTCGCCCCTCCCACTCCATGAGACCAAGGACCAGAGGGGAAACCCTCCTCCCATCTAGGGAGAAGGTCAAGGAAGAAGAAGAGGAAGGGGGGCTCTCTCCCACTCTCTTCCGGTGGCGCCGGAACACCGCCGTGGCCATCATCATCATCACCATCTTCACCAACACCTCCGCCATCTTCACCAACATCTCCATCACCTTCCCCCCTCTATCTACAGCGGTCCACTCTCCCGCAACCCGCCGTACCCTCTACTTGAACATGGTGCTTTATGCTTCATATTATTATCCAATGATGTGTTGCCATTCTATGATGTCTGAGTAGATTTTCGTTGTCCTTTCGGTGATTGATGAATTTCTATGATTGGTTAATTTGCTTGTGGTTATGTTGCTATCCTTTGGTGCCCATCATATGAGCGCGCGCGTGGATCACACCATAGAGTTAGTTGTATGTTGATAGGACTATGTATTGGAGGGTAAGAGTGACAGAAGCTTCTACCTAGCATAAAAATTGATGCATACGGGATTGAAGGGGGACCAATATATCTTAATGCTATGGTTGGGTTTTACCTTAATGAACGTTAGTAGTTGCGGACGCTTGCTAATAGTTCCAATCATAAGTTAAACAAGGATGCCTTAAGAAGCTAGCACAAAAGCAACAACGATCGAAGAGGCAATGCCTCCTGCCTGGGACCTCCTAACTACTCTTGGTCGTCGACGGGCTCCACGTAGTAGCAGGCAAAGAGGTGGCATCTGGCTCCAGGGATCCACCATCTGGTTGCAACAATCGGAAAGAAGAAAGAAGGGGGGAAAGGGGTAGCAAAGCAACTGTGAGTACTCATCCAAAGTACTCGCAAGCATCAGATCTAAACTAAGTATGCATTGGTATCAAATGGAAGGGTTGTATCTGTGGACTGAACTGCAGAAAGCCAGAATAGAGGGGAAGGCCTAGCCTATCGAAGACTAGCATCTTCAAGCAGCTCCAAGCATCTTGCAGCATGTAGAAGAGTAAAGAATAGCAGCTTATATTTACCAAACATGTTGTAGAATTAATGCCAAGAGATCCTTCCTCGACTACCTGCGAGAAAGCAATCTCGGAGCCACATATCCATCACATATCTCAAGTATCCATTTCTAGTTGTATAAGATCAGGATACAAGTCTGAACGTCCATTACCGTGGACACGGTATTCGAATATATGTCTTCCCTGCAGGGGTGCACCATGTTTTCCAACACGCTTGATTACTCCGGCCGGACACACTTTTCTGAGTCAATGCCCGGCCTCGGAAGATCAACACGTCGTAGCCCTACCTAGGCTCAGCAGAGAGGTCCCCGCCGGTCACATCCTAAGCACTCCGGGGTTAGGGCCCATCGCCCATTGCACTCCGGGTCGTTGCGATCAGGGTGGGTCCAGGCTCCACCTCTACATGGATGGTGTCGGCCCAGCCGTGTCGCAATGCTGAACTGGACGTGTGACAAAGCTTCGGCTGATACCACGACGTCGAGGCCCATAACTATTCTCGCGTGGTGGTTAGTGCGTAAAGGTCAAAGGCCAACTCAGAACAAATACCCAAACCTGTTAGTGCATTATTGAAAGAAGTGACGGCTGTCGGGACAAGTCCGGAGCTATCACCCCCTCCTGGGTGATACCGCTAAACAGCCAGCCGCCACCGTCACATCGCACGGGTGCTCTCCGGGCCCGCCCGGCTTTCACAACTGTCTCAAGTAAAGTCAAGGTAACCGGGTGTCCAGATATCAAGGGGAAAACCCGAGGAATCACCCCCGGTGAATTGCACTCGATGTAATCATCAAGGTGAATGTAAGAGGAACCACCCTCGAGGCTCACACTTGAGGTGTTGCATGACAGAGCCGTATCGAGAATGGTGAAGGAGGAACCACCCTCGATGACACGACCGAATAGCTACACTACAGAGATCTCATCAGGAGTGATGTATGAGGTTCCACCCTCGGCACTCGATGGTAACTCTGCAGAGTCGAGCAACAAAAAGGGGCGTGATGTGATGTGAGGTGTCGGGCTATGGTCATCGATCATGTTGACCGAGTCGTCGATGATGAAGCAGGTGCAACAAGGACAAGATGGGGGTCACTAATGGATCACTAACCAAACTATACTAAGCAGTTTAGGGTAAGTAGGTAGGTAACAATAGCAGGTACAAAAGCAGGCTATCCATCAGAATTGGAGCAATCAAATACAGTAGCAAAATCTAATGCAAGCATGAGAGAATGGAATGGGCAATATCGGGATGATCAAAGGGGGGGCTTGCCTGGAAGCTCCGCTGAAAGGGAAGAAGTGTCGTCGTCGACGTAGTCGATCACATGGGCATCACCAGCGCTCTCGGGGTCTACCGAAGAGAAGAGGGGGAGAAACAGTAAATACATAGCAAGCAAGTGCATAACAGGACAACGGGCATAGCTAGACGTGTTCTAACGCGGTGCTACACGTTACCGGTGAAGGGGATAACATTCGAGAATGCTTTCCCGAAGTTTGGCATTTTCGGACAGACGAAACGGAGGGGGAAAGTTCCATGTTCGCTATGATAGGGGCATGTCATAGATGAACGGAGAGCGTATTCGGATTCATCTCGTCGTTCTGAGCAACTTTCACGTATAAAACTTTTTCATCCGAGTTACGGATTATTTTCTATGATTTTTCAAAGATTTAAACAATTTCCTGAATTTATTATTAATTCGAAATAAATAGCTAAAAAGCTAAGTGCACCTAGATCTGTGTACACAGAGGTGTACCAGAGGGTGACAAGTGGGTCCAGGGGGTCCCAGTTGGCCAGTCAACGTTTGACTGGTCAACAGTGGGTGGGGCCCCCCTATCAAACACGCATTTAGCTAATTACAGATTAGTTCGGCTAACTAAGTAACTAGTGTAACTAAAACAATTTAATTAAGTTAATTAATCAATTAATTATTATTTTTATATCTTTTCTTAAACACATTTTTTAAGAAAAAGGGCTGGGGGCCCTGCTGGCACTGGCCCATCTGGACACTGGAGCGGGTTAGCGGGCATCGGGTGCTGGGGCGTGGGAGTGGGCAATGGCGCCCATCGGGGTGGAGGGCCAGACCAGCCCGGGCGCGGCGGAAGAAGCCCCGGGGCGCCGGACCCGGGCACCGGCTAGCCGGGGCCGCAGTTGACGGCGGCGGCGTGTGGATGAAGGCGGGGCGGAGAGCACCGGTGCGCGCGGTGCAGGGCGTGGCTCGGTGCGGCCGTGGCGGGGCTCCGACCACAGTGGATCAGGGAGGCGCAGATGATGAGGGGCTGGGCGGCAGCGGCGTAGCAGTACAGGGGCAACGGGAGGCGGATGGGTGCGGCGAGCGGCGCAGTAGACGGTGAAGTAGTAGCAGGCGCCAGCGGAGGCTCGGCAGGTGCGTCCAAGCGCCGGCTGCTGCGAGGCTGTGCGTGGGCGCGCGCGGGGTGGCTGGGAAGGCCACGGTCGAGGCAAGCTGGCGCCGCGGTGCAGAGAGCAGCGGTTGCAGGAGCCGTGGACATGCACGAGCGGTACGAGATCGAGGCACGGGTGCGGGAGCAGAGCGACGGCAGTGCGGAGTAACAGGGGCCGCGGGCAGCAGCAGCTTACAGTGACGCAGAGTAGTAGCTAGCAGGATGGACGCACGTACGCGTACCCGTAAGCAAGAGCTCGGACGAGCTCGGGGACGGCGGCCTACGGCGGAAGAACGAGAGGGGAGAGGAGGTGCTCACCGAGCGGCACACGGTGGCCGGCGGGAGGCTTAGGAGCTGCAGCGGCAACGCAATCGTTGGTGAAGCTCCGGTGACCGAAGCAGGAAGAAGAGCTCGATCTCGACGAGGTAGTGGCGGATAGCTTGATCTTGTGGTCGTAGACGATGTGAAGAACGACGGCGGAGCTCCCGGCGCGGTCCTAGGCGATGGGGTCGACGGAAGGCGCGTGGACATTGGCGTCCATGGCCATGACGATGGTGGGCGACTAGAGGGGAAAAAGGAGGACGGGGGCACGAGGGAGGGAGGAGAGGAGGGTGACTAGGGTTCGAAGGGGGGGTTCGGGGTCTTATAGACGAGGGGGTGGCCGTGGATGGCCGGCACCTGGCCGGGGCGCCATGGATGGCCTCCACGATCCCCCTCGTGAATAGGAGGAGGGAGGGGTATGTGGGCCGACCTGGTCGACTGTGGCCAACTGGCCCAAGGTCCACTGGGGGAGGGGGGTTTGATTTGTTTTCTTTTTGTTTTGTTTAACCTTTAGTTTTTCTTTCTATTATGCTCTGTTTCTATTACTTTAGTAAGCGAAATAGTTTTACTGATATATACAACTGGCTCCATAAATTGAGTTACAAAATAAACCACAACCACAAAAAGTTTCACACCTAAATAAAATAGTTTAATATTTTAGAAATTATAAAAGGCATTTAATTAATTGTTTTACCTACCGTTTTATTTATTTGAGTGCATTTAAATGTTTTATAAAAGTGTGGTTTCTTCATCAATTTACATCATGGATTACTTGTCACATTTTGCACATTTTAGTTTTGACATTTGAAAACTTTTACTTTTGGCGCTAAGTTAAATTTGAATTTGAACTTATTTGAATCTAAGCGAGATTAGCAACAGTAACAATGATGACGTGGCATCATTAGCACAGAATTACTGTAGCTTAATTATCTAGGAGTTACAATTCTCCTCCACTACAAGAAATCTCGTCCTGAGATTTAGGAGGTAGAAGGAAACAAAAGCAGGGTATTCATCTCGAAGACGATCCTCGAGTTCCCAAGTGGCTTCATCTTTAGAAGGATTTGACCAGTGAACTTTTTTTTGAATTTTGAAAGCCCTCTAACGGTGCGACGTTCAGTTTGACCGAGAACGCGGACCAGACAGATACTTCAGACTTCGATGTAGCGTTTTCAACCCTCACAAAAGGAGAAGCGCTTCACGCACTCAAGGAATAAATCCGTGCTTCGGCATTCTGAACAAGGTGAGCATGGTACCTCACGATCTCACTTGACGGATGTAGTAGATGCACGGTTTTAGTGGCGCAAATGATAGAAGCGGTATGTGTTTTCAACCATTCCATTCCCAGAATGAGGTCGATATTGGACGACTTCAAAACAATGGGGGAAACATGGAATTCCAGCCCTTCAATTTCCACGGGGACGTTGCTACTACCCATGGTGGTCCGACATTGGCCCGCGGAATGCAGCTTGAAATTCCGCCAAGTGATGACGGTTCCAACAGGTAAGGAACGCATGTGGTTGTCCCACCATTGAGCAGTGAAACCTTTCAGTAATAAGCCACGAAGGCGACATAGTTGGAAGGGGCTACATCAGCAGACTCCGACTTGGGAGTGTTGTCACGGAGTCAGTCATCAGCATCAAGGGGCTGAGTTTAGCTGCGGTAGATGACAGGGTTAAGACGCACAAAGTCTTACAGAGCCACCGGGGGTGGCTGCTGATTCATATTGGGACGTGGAAACTGAGTTATGACTCCTTCCATGAACTGGCGATTCAACTCAACTGTTGTATCATTCCGGCCATGTATTCAGGAGGTGGTGAATTGTTGCCACCACGGCCATGACAAGCGGGTCTAACCATCCTGCTTAAATGCAACATGGGGCAGTTCAGCGAGGGGTGGAGCAAGTGTATGGAGTCATCTGATGTAAATTGAACAGTGAGCAAAGGCGCGGTATGTACAAAGCAGTAGTCATTGAAGACACGCCGTTACATATGCGGGGCCAATTACATGATGTTCATATGAATTCGCACAAGAGAAACATCATAGACATACTAGGCGGCACGCATGCACGCGATGTAGGGATGCAACAACGGGACATAGCAAAGGCTACATCAACGTCGGGGGAAACCTCTGGAGCGAGGGATTAAGTGCCGACGCAGGGTGCGCTCGATATGAGGATCCTGTGGTTAGTGAATATTGTGAAGCGGAACTTGGCCCTCCATTTGAGAAAGACATAATACAAATCTCCGGGTGGATGTGATCACGAGATCCTAAGGTTAGAGTTAGCAAATTTTCATTTAACCCGAATAGAAGAGAAATCAGAGTCCCAGAGTATAGACGAGGAGTAAAAGACACTAATACCACCCATTGGTGACGTGGGCCCGTAAGCCACACAGTCATGTTAGTAAAACAGGTTTTTCAAAGACTAGGCTCAACTTCGGCCAAGGAGTTGGAAAGGGGGATCCTACAGGCAGTCGGCTCTGATACCAACTTGTGACGCCCCCGATTCGACCGTACACTAATCCTGCACACAAATGTTTACGATCAAGATCAGGGACTCACGGGAAGATATCACAACACAACTCTAGACACAAATCAAAATAATACAAGCTTTATATTACAAGCCAGGGGCCTCGAGGGCTCGAATACATAGCTCGATACATAAGCGAGTCAGCGGAAGCAACAATATCTGAGTACAGACATAAGTTAAACAAGGATTCCTTAAGAAGGCTAGCACAAAAGCAACAACGATCAAAGAGGCAAGGCCTCCTGCCTGGGACCACCTAACTACTCCTGGTCGTCGGCGGGCTCAACGTAGTAGCAGGCAAAGAGGTGGCATCTGGCTCCAGGGATCCACCATCTGGTTGCAACAACCGGAAAGAAGAAAGAAGGGGGGAAAGGGGTAGCAAAGCAACCATGAGTACTCATCCAAAGTACTCGCAAGCATCAGATCTAAACTAAGTATGCATTGGTATCAAATGGAAGGGCTGTATCTGTGGACTGAACTGCAGAAAGCCAGAATAGAGGGGAAGGCCTAGCCTATCGAAGACTAGCATCTTCAAGCAGCTCCAAGCATCTTGCAGCATGTAGAAGAGTAAACAATAGCAGTTTATATTTAACAAACATGTTGTAGAATTAATGCCCAGAGATCCTTCCTCGACTCCCTGCGAGAAAGCTATCTCGGAGCCACATATCCATCACATATGTCAAGTATCCATTTCTAGTTGTATAAGATTAGGATACAAGTATCTCTCAAAAAAAAGATCAGGATACAAGTCTGAACGTCCATTACCGTGGACACGGTATTCGAATATATGTCTTCCCTGTAGGGGTGCACCACGTTTTCCAACACGCTTGATTACTCTGGCCGGACACACTATTCTGGGTGAATGCCCGACCTCTGAAGATCAACACGTCGTAGCCCTACCTAGGCTCAGCAGAGAGGTCCTCGCTGGTCTACATCCTAAGCACTCCGGGGTTTGGGCCCATCGCCCATTGCACTCCGGGTCGTTGCGAGCACGGCGGGTCCTGGCTCCACCTCTACATGGATGGTGCCGGCCCAGCCGTGCCGCAATGCTGAACTGGACGTACGACAAAGCTTCGGCTGATACCACGACGTTGAGGCCCATAACTATTCTCGCGTGGTGGTTAGTGCGTAAAGGTCAGAGGCCAACTCAGAACAAATACCCAAACCTGTTAGTGCATTATTAAAAGAAGTGACGGCTGTCGGGACAAGTCTGAACCTATCACCCCCTCCTGTGTGATACCGCTAAACAGCCAGCCGCCACCGTCACATCGCACAGGTGCTCTCCGGGCCCGCCCGGCTTTCACAACGGTCTCAAGTAAAGTCAAGGTAATCGGGTGTCCAGACATCAAGGGGAAAACCTGAGGAATCACCCCCGGTGAATTCCACTCGATGTAATCATCAAGGTGAACTTAAGAGGAACCACCCTCGAGGTTCACACCATAGGTGTTGCACGACAGAGCCGTATCGGGAATGGTGAATGAGGAACCACCCTCGATGACCACGACCGAATAGCTACACTACAGAGATCTCATCAGGAGTGATGTATGAGGTTCCACCCTCGGCACTCGACGGTAACTCTGCAGAGTCGAGCAACAGAAAGGGGCGTGATGTGACGTGAGGTGTCGGGCTCTGGTCGTCGATCACGTTGATCGAGTCGTCGATGATGAAGCAGGGGCAACAAGGACAAGGTGGGGGTCATTGATGGATCACTAACCAACCTATACTAAGCAGTTTAGGGTAAGCAGGCAGGTAACAATAGCAGGTACAAAAGCAGGCTATGCATCAGAATAGGAGCAATCAAATACAGTAGCAAAATCTAATGCAAGCATGAGAGAATGGAATGGGCGATATCGGGATGATCAAGGGGGGGGGGCTTGCCTGGAAGCTCCGCTGAAAGGGAAGAAGTGTCATCGTCGACGTAGTCGATCACATGGGCATCACCAGCGTTCTCGGGGTCTACCAAAGAGAAGAGGGGGGAGAAACAGTAAATACATAGCAAGCAAGTGCATAACAGGACAACGGGCAGAGCTAGACGTGTTCTAACGCGGTGCTACACGTTACCGGTGAAGGGGATAACATTCGAGAATGCTTTCCTGAAGTTTGGCATTTTCGGAAAGACAAAACGGAGGGGGAAAGTTCCATGTTCGCTATGATAGGGGCATGTCACAGATGAACGGAGAGCGTATTCGGATTCATCTCGTCGTTCTGAGCAACTTTCATGTATAAAACTTTTTCATCCGTGTTACGGATTATTTTCTATGATTTTTCAAAGATTTAAACAATTTCCTGAATTTATTATTAATTCGAAATAAATAGCTAAAAAGCTAAGTGTACCCAGATCTGTGTACACAGAGGTGTACGAGAGGGTGACAAGCGGGTCCATGGGGTCCCAGTTGGCCAGTCAACGTTTGATTGGTCAACAGTGGGTGGGCCCCCTGTCAAACACGCATTTAGCTAATTACAGATTAGTTCGGCTAACTGAGTAATTAGTGTAACTAAAACAATTTAATTAAGTTAATTAATCAATTAATTATTATTTTTATATCTTTTCTTAAACACATTTTTTTAAGAAAAAGGGCTGGGGGCCCCGTTGGCAGTGGCCCATGTGGCCACTTGAGCGGGTTAGCGGGCATCGGGCGCTGGGGCGTGGGAGTGGGCGATGGCGCCCATCGAGGTGGAGGGCGGGGCCAGCCTGGACGTGGCGGACGAAGCCCCGGGCCGCCGGACCCGGGCACCGGCTGGCCGGGGCCGCGCTTGACGGCGGCGGCGAGTGGATGAAGGCGGGGCACGGCGCCGGTGCGCGCGGTGCGGGAAGGGGCTCGGTGCGGCCGTGGCGGGGCTCCGGCCAAAGTGGGGTCGAGCAGGGAGGTGCGGATGATGAGGGGCTGGGCGGCAGCGGCGCAGTAGTACAGGGGCAACGGGAGGCGGATGGGTGCGGCGAGCGGCATAGTCCACGGTGAAGCAACAGCAGGCGCCGGCGGAGGCTCGGCAGGTGCGTCCAAGCGCCGGCTGCTGCGAGGCTGTGCGTTGGCGCACGCGGGGTGGCTGGGAAAGCCGCGGTCGAGGCGAGCTGGCGCCGCGGCGCAAAGAGTAGCAGTTGCGGGAGCCGTGGACGCGCACGAGCAGTACGAGATCGAGGCACGGGTGCGGGAGCAGAGCGACGGCAGTGCGGAGTAACAGGGGCTGTGGGCAGCAGTAGCTTGCAGTGACGCAGAGTAGCACCTAGCAGGATGCACGCACGTAAGCGTACCCGTAAGCAAGAGCTCGGACGAGCTCGGGGACGGCGGCCTACGACGGAAGAACGGGAGGGGAGAGGAGGTGCTCACCGACTGGCACACGGTGGCGGGCGGGAGGCTTAGGAGATGCAGCGGCGACGCAATCGTTGGTGAAGCTCCGGTGACCGAAGCAGGAAGAAGAGCTCGATCCCAATGAGGTAGTGGCGGATAGCTTGATCTTGTGGTCGTAGACGATGTGAAGAACGACGGCGGAGCTCCCGGCGCGGTCCTAGGCGACGGGGTCGACGGAAGGCGCGTGGACAGTGGCGTCCATGGCCACGATGATGATGAGCGACCAGAGGGGAAAAAGGAGGACGGGCACGAGGGAGGAGAGGAGGGGTACTAGGGTTCCAAGGAGGGTCTTCGGGGTCTATAGACGAGGGGGTGGCCGTGGATGGCCGGCACCTGGCCGGGACGCCATGGATGGCCTCCACGATCCCCCTCGTGAACAGGAGGAGGGAGGGGTATGTGGGCCCACCTGGTCGGCTGTGGCCAACTAGCCTAAGGTCCACTGGGGGAGGGGGGGTTTGATTTGTTTTTTTGTTTTGTTTAACCTTTAGTTTTTCTTTCTATTATGCTCTATTTCTATTACTTTAGTAAGCGAAATAGTTTACTGATATATACAACTGGCTCCATAAATTGAGTTACAAAATAACCCGCAGCCACATAAAGTTTCACACCTAAATAAAATAGTTTGATATTTTAGAAATAGTAAAAGGCATTTATTTAATTGTTTGACCTACTGTTTTATTTATCTAAGTGCATTTAAATGTTTTATAAAAGTGTGGTTTCTTCATCAATTTTCATCATGGATTACTTGTCACATTTTGCACATTTTAGTTTTGACATTTGGAAACTTTTACTTTTGGCTCTAAGTTAAATTTGAATTTGAACCGATTTGAATCTAAGCGAGATTAAAAATAGTAACGGTGATGACGTGGCATCATTAGCAGAGAATTACTGTAGCTTAATTATCCGGGCGTTACACTTATCTCGGTCATCTCAGGACAAACACATTAAATGCGCTGCTTACGTGCCCTCTAGATTTATTGGGGACGAGAAGAGAGCCCGTCTCGTCCGTTGCCGCCCCGCCCCATCTCGACACGCGTCCATGCCGATGAGGCATGCAGCGCCAGGTTGGCTGGCCAGCTGCTGTGCTGGAGAGGTGGCAGGGTCTTCACGAAGATCTGCATGCCACCACGCAGGCGCTTGCTAGGCTGACCTGTCAGCCCTCGCGCTGGAGTGGTGACTGGGCAGCCGAGTCTGGCCACGGTCTTGCTGACGTCCCCGGAAAGGATCTTGCCGGGGCCTCATGGGTGTCCTCAACAAGGATCTTGCCGGTGCCTCGTGGGCGTCCTCGACACGGATCTTGCCGGGGCCTCGTCTTCTGGCCTTCCCAAAGATCTGCATGCCACTACGGGCGCGCCCTTGGATCCTGGCCTTAACATTGTTAATGGTGTCAGAGCTCTCAACCCCAAGGGTGGTGCTCTTGCTAGTGTTCTGTAAGTCACCCCGGCAAGGGCCTTGCCGGGGTCTCGCAAGCCGTCCCCGGCAAGGATCTTGCCGGGGGTCTCGCTAATCTTCTGTTCTCTGGCCTCTGGCTTGGCTACTTCTCTTTGTCTTGTATCTGTCCCTGATCGCCCTCTTTGCGCTTTGCCACGTGTGTGGTTACGCACTACCGCAGGATGCTGCTAACGCGACACTATGATCAGAGACCCTTCGACGAAACTGTGTGCGATGCAATAATGGCAAACAGTGGTGTAAAAAACCATCAAAAAAGGCGCAAAACGTTTGCGATGACGGATGCATCAAACACGGTTTAAATTTTAGTTGCGTGTGCGATTCAGGGCATACGGTTCAGTTCAATTAACCGTTTTCAATGAGGAGGAACAAAAGAAACTGCCAGCCAGATGAAGGTGTGTGCGATGTACAACATACGGTGCACTCGGATGAACTGTATGTGATTAGGCAACACAAAAGAAACGGTCAGCCAGATCAAGGTGTGTGCGATGTACAACATACAGTTCACTCGGATGAACTGTTTGTGAGTAGGCAGCACAAAAGAAACGGTCAGCCAGATCAAGGTGTGTGCGATGTACGACATGCGGTTCACCCGGATGAACTGTTTGCGTTGAGACAAGAGAACAGAAACGGTTCAATATAACAAATACCATAAATATTGCAAGGTTCAAATTCAAAGATTACAATGCCCAAATTCAGACATTGCAAGCGGCGTCATTTCTAAAAAGGGATCAGCCGCTAACAAGTCATGTATGGGTTTGACACAATAACTTCCAATTGCTTTGCCATATGCTCTTCCAATACAAAGTTTGGCATTTTTGGAGGCACTTCCATTACACAGTACCTGTCGGCCCTGATAATCATACCATTGATCTTTCCTAACTAAATGCGTGTTCAACCTCAGTACCCTCAGCACCTTTGCTCTGGCAAGAAAGAACCTGGCGAGTGTAATCTCTGGTAAGGTCCCTCGGTAGGAGTTCAAAGTAATATTTGAGAGATGCACATCCAGGCATTCGATGTGATTGTCGTTATAAACATTATCCACCTCCGGGCCTATTATTTATCTGCAAAAGAAGAGAACGTGTTAGTGCCTACATGCAGTTTTGAACACTGCTACACGCCCATTTGGTTTGCAGGATTTGTAAAATGCACCAACATGCCATCTTCGATCTGGCATGATTAACATGAGCATTTGATTACAATAGAAACATGTAGCCTTCTTCACAAGAGGTTGGATTGGATGAAAAATTTCCTAAGAAAACTAGTACAGATGAATCCAAAGGAAAAATGCTTATGGACGATTGTAACCATATGAATGAAGCAACCAATATGGGGTGGGGGTGTATGTAAATCCTCCAAAATTCCTTCAGAAATCGTAGTACATTGTCAGTGTAAACTTGGGAAAAGGTGCAAAAAAATGAACTCCCTTATGGTTAACATTTAACAAGAAAGGAACATCACCTCGATATACAGCTTCTTCAGGCATGGAAAGCATCTCAAGCAACTGACAACTTGGTCCAGGTTGGGGCCGACAGATTCTAGTGCCAAGACCTTCACTGTGCCCAGAGTCTGGGTGAAGCTTCGCTGGATGACAGATGAACATACATCTTCAAAACTAGAAATAACATTGATATCAAGAAGGAGAGGTATATAAGGCGACTGTTGTCCATGAAAGTTGTAGTATTTGACAGACGAGTAGCCCACCACTTTCAATTTTGGCGCAGGTGACATTGATTCTTGTTGGACCTTGTTGATCAACTACAAGTAATCTCTCAAGTGAAGGTATGTCCTGGATGACTATATTGTGGTCCATCTTTTGTGATCTCTCGTTGTAGCACTAGCAACACACATAAATAGTCCGGAGAGTCCTGGAGGTGATGTGCGAGGTACTCGACCAATTCATCGCTTGAAGACGAAGGAACTCGAGTGCAGTACAGCCGCGGAGCTAGCGCTCCATGTCATCCTTTGGAATGCAAACGGCGACGAGCTCGAGGTGCTTCAGTCGTGGTAGAAAAAGAGCAGATGCGTCATTAAGGGGGGGGAATGGCAGTTCATGAACTTGGCGAGGCACAGCGTGGGCGCGAGCGGAGCACGGGCGTTGGCAGCAAGAGCATATTCCCATCATTATAACTTAGCTTCTCGAGCTGATCTTTGGCGCGGGATGGGAACCACTTGTCAAGCTTGGCTCGGTCCTTGCCATTGGAATGGAACTTGCCCGTGATAAGGCCTTTGATTGGGCCATCATGACTGCCAAGGATCTGGGAGAACGCATCCAAGCTTTGGCGATAGCCATGGCAGAGCTTCTGGGCATCGAGGAGGTCGACAGGGGTGCGGAGCCATAGGGTGCGCCACCACTGGGAAAGGGCGGCTGTGCTCGCCCGATATTTGATTGGGAGGAGGGATATGAGGACTATCAACATATCATCAGGGAGGTTGTTGATGAAGTCTAGGACTGCTGGAGTCGTTTGCGGTTCTTTCTCGACCTGCCCCCACTTGTTGGCAGCCTCGTTCTCCACCTCGTCGGCGGGGACAGAAACCTCTGTCTCCATATTCACGCCATGCTCCGGTGCTTCAGCAGCCCCGGCGTCGCCACTCCCTCCGATGGGGCGCTTCGGCGGCATCCTCGTACACTGACGGCTTTGAGGACTCAGAGCGGCGTCGAGGATGCGGGTGGAGAGAGAGGAATTGTGTGTGTGGCGAGGATGGGGGGGTGCGGCCACTCGGCGACGCCATTAATATAGACCAGTGGGAGCGAGGCGGGCGGCAGTCCAAGGCTGTCTCGCTTCCCGGTGAGAACAACTGCTTAATCTCTAGTATGAATGAAATCTATGCTTAATTACTGAATTTTAGTTGCAAAAAATAGATAGTGCTATTGATTTTTAGCTGCATATTTTGACAAATCGCAGGTTAGCGCCAAAGTCTCGCTTTAATTTGCATACCGTAATCTGAACCATTTGCGTTGAAGAGATGCACAGATCCTACGTTGAACAACTTGTACGCTTCCCGATGAGCCTGCGCACCAGACTGTGCTCGCATGCCTCCCGTTCAGTCAAGCAACTGTCCACACGGCACCTCCTTTAGCCATTAAAACCAAGACACATGGCGTCACGTGAATGGTTAACCGAACGCACACGGTTTGAATTATACAAACGTTTGAGATATTAAAGTGGCACCTATTTTTTTCAAAATGCCTTTGTTGGCTGTCATTATTCGAGTGCGCCTTCTCTCAAAATGGACACGAAAAATACCACAGCACTGTCGGGTGTCCTTCCATGATAGCATGCCAAGTTTCATGAATTTCAGACGAGTTTTGGATTTACTAGAATTTAAAAACCAGGCATCTCAATGTTTTGCCGGCAATCAACGGTGCCCTAGTGTTTGAAATTCATTCCCATTTGTTGCATGGGACGTAAGCATGCACCCAAGGACACAGATTTGATTTTTCAGCCAATTCATATGCACTAGAGCATGTGCATGTAGTTCAAATTTGAATTATGCACATAAATGCATTGAAAACTCACTTAATGCATAAAAATGTCCAAACGAACCCCAAAAAATCACAAAAATTGACACAACACTCCTGTTGTTCTAAGTTGACACGAGAAATTTTTTGAAAGCAATAAGAGGCAATGGATATCGTTTCATCCCCAAAGGTGGGGCGTTCCCTACCGAAACCATCATGCTTGTTGTGAGAAGCTCTGGTTTGTGAGAAGCATATACCCAAACCTGCCCCAAATGGGACAAAAAAATTACCACGGCATGTTGATGCCGCTCCATGATAGCATGCCAAGTTTCATGAATTTCAGACGAGTTTTGGATTTACTAGAATTTAAAAACCAGGCATCTCAATGTTTTGCCGGCAATCAATGGTGCCCTGGTGTTTGAAATTCATTCCCATTTCTTGCATGGGACCTAAGCATGCACCCAAGGACACAGATTTGATTTTTCAACCAATTTATATGCACTGGAGCATGTGCATGTAGTTCAAATTTGAATTATGCACATGAATGCATTGAAAACTCACTTAATGCATAAAAATGTCCAAACGGACCCCAAAAAATCACAAAAATTGACACAACACTCCTGTTGTTCTATGTTGACACGAGAAATTTTTAAAGCAATAAGAGGCAATGGATATCATTTCGTCCCCAAAGGTGGGGCATTCCCTACCGAAACCATCATGCTTGTTGCGAGAAGCATATACCCAAACTTGCCCCAAATGAAACAAAAAGTTTACCACGGCATGTTGATGCCGCTCCATGATAGCATGCCAAGTTTCATGAATTTCAGACGAGTTTTGGATTTACTAGAATTTAAAAACCAGGCATCTCATTGTTTTGCCGGCAATCAACAGTGCCCTGGTGTTTGAAATTCATTCCCATTTCTTGCATGGGACCTAAGCATGCACCCAAGGACACCGCTTTGATTTTTCAACCAATTTATATGCACTGGAGCATGTGCATGTAGTTCAAATTTGAATTATGCACATAAATGCATTGAAAACTCACTTAATGCATAAAAATGTCCAAACGAACCCCGAAAAATCACAAAAATTGACACAACACTCTTGTTGTTCTATGTTGACACGAGAAATTTTTTGAAAGCAATAAGAGGCAATGGATATTGTTTCATCCCCAAAGGTGGGGCGTTCCCTACCGAAACCATCATGCTTGTTGTGAGAAGCTCTGGTTTGAGAGAAGCATATACCCAAACCTGCCCCAAATGGGACAAAAAATTTACCACGACATGTTGATGCCGCTCCATGATAGCATGCCAAGTTTCATGAATTTCAGACAAGTTTTGGATTTACTAGAATTTAAAAACCAGGCATCTCAATGGTTTGCCGGCAATCAATGGTGCCCTGGTGTTTGAAATTCATTCCCATTTCTTGCATGGGACCTAAGCATGCACCCAAGGACAGAGATTTGATTTTTCAACCAATTTATATGCACTGGAGCATGTGCATGTAGTTCAAATTTGAATTATGCACATGAATGCATTGAAAACTCACTTAATGCATAAAAATGTCCAAACGGACCCCAAAAAATCACAAAAATTGACACAACACTCCTGTTCTATGTTGACACGAGAATTTTTTTGAAAGCAATAAGAGGCAATGGATATCATTTCGTCCCCAAAGGTGGGGCGTTCCCTACCGAAACCATCATGCTTGTTGTGAGAAGCTGTAGTTTGTGAGAAGCATATACCCAAACCTGCCCCAAATGAAACAAAAAGTTTACCACGGCATGTTGATGCCCCTCCATGATAGCATGCCAAGTTTCATGAATTTCAGACGAGTTTTGGATTTACTAGAATTTAAAAACCAGACATCTCATTGTTTTACCGCCAATCAACAGTGCCCTGGTGTTTGAAATTCATTCCCATTTCTTGCATGGGACCTAAGCATGCACCCAAGGACACCGCTTTGATTTTTCAACCAATTTATATGCACTGGACCATGTGCATGTAGTTCAAATTTGAATTATGCACATAAATGCATTGAAAACTCACTTAATGCATAAAAATGTCCAAACGAACCCCGAAAAATCACAAAAATTGACACAACACTCGTGTTGTTCTATGTTGACACGAGAAATTTTTTGAAAGCAATAAGAGGCAATGGATACCTTTTCGTCCCCAAAGGTGGGGCGTTCCCTACCGAAACCATCATGCTTGTTGTGAGAAGCTCTGGTTTGTGAGAAGCATATACCCAAACCTGACCCAAATGGGACAAAAAATTTACCACGGCATGTTGATGCCGCTCCATGATAGCATGCCAAGTTTCATGAATTTCAGACGAGTAATGGATTTACTAGAATTTAAAAACCAGGCATCTCAATGTTTTGCCGGCAATCAACAGTGCCCTGGTGTTTGAAATTCATTCCCATTTCTCGCATGAGACCTAAGCATGCACCCAAGGACACATATTTGATTTTTCAACCAATTTATATGCACTGGAGCATGTGCATGTAGTTCAAAATTGAATTTGCGCATACATGCATTGAAAACTCGCTTAATGCATAAAAATGTCCAAACGAACCTTGAATAATTCCAATTCTTTTATGACACACATATAGTTGCATGATCACTGCAGATAAAAGGTCTAGCAATTCAAACACCGCATGGCCGCTGTGACCCCATTATGTAATTCAAATCAAGACGAAAAATCAAGTAGATCCCACACAGTTTATTATAACCAACCGTGTGAGATGCAGCACAAAATATCTTGGAGCACCGTCGGAGTATAGTACGCATACGGCTTACGCGAGAAGGTGCGACGACTACAGTCCACAACCCGCTCTGAATAAGGGACCATGTCTGATGACACTTTGCGCACCAGTTTTTTGGCTGAAGCGATTTCGAATTTTTGGCTTCCACGGAAATATCTACCTCCCCGCCCCCTCCCCCTTACCAAAAGCCTCATTTCCCCTGTTTCCGCCTTCCTTTCCAAGTTGAAACCTTCACTCCTCGCTTGCAGCGCCGCTGCCTCCTCCCCGGCGACCCTCCTTCACACTGCTCGGCCTTGCCTATCCAGGTACGTAATCCACACCTGACCCCCATCCTCCTCCTCCTTCCACATCCCACATGCCCCGACCGCCGGCGCGAGCGCGACACCTTCCACCCAAATCATCGACCCCTCCACCAAATAAGCGCCGGCCTAAGCCATGGTGCACACAGTATAGCCAGGACCTCAAGGAGCATTTGGTAGCGGAGAAGCAAATCGCGACCGCACGCGTAGATGAGGTCGCAATGGCTTTCATTCGTGCTGGCCCCCAGATCTTGGAGGAGCACCTCGCTGTCGAGGCCACCGTTGATGCCTCGCGCGCCGACGCTGCGACGCGGTTTGCTGCTTTAAACGACAGTTCGTGGCATTTTCTCGAGGCCACTATCGGTGCCTTCGACAAAGACTACGAGGTGTTTTCTCAGCATGCACGTGCTTACCTCATCTCGAGAGCCAGCATGTTGGTCCCTGGAGCGGCTCAGGCAACTCACCACTACAATGAGGGCACCCACAATGTGGAGGCCTCGCCCTCTTCCATGTCCAAGGAGCCAATCATCATCGATATCTCCGACAATGAGGAGTAGCTTGTCTTATTAGCTCACTATAAGGACCCATGTTCAGTTTGCTAGCTACTGCCTTTCCTTCACAAATTCTAGTGAATTGTGCTATCTACTTTTACCATGCAATCTTCTGCTATAGTGTATATGTTCTATATGTCGTGCAATGTGGTGTTCAGTTAAAATGCTTGGTTCAACTCTGCAAATGTGATGTTCAATTCTTCAGGGTGCAATATGTCCAAGTTGTTAAGCATGCTTGGTTTGGTTAACTGTCTGATCTTCTATTAGGAGTATGTTATATTGTGCAATGTGGTGCTCAGTTAACATTTGGTTCATTTGTTGTGGTGTTTAGTTAACTGCTTGGTTCAATTCTGCAATGCGATGTTCAATTGTTGTGGTTGCATTCTGTTATTGTATACGATGTGAGGAATAAATCGAATTTGGCTGTACTAAATACATGAGAACCAAATACAATTGTTATATTTCCAAGTTGTTAAGCATGCTTGGTTTGGTTAACTGTCTGATCTTCTATTAGGAGTATGTTATATTGTGCAATGTGGTGCTCAGTTAACATTTGGTTCATTTGTTGTGGTGTTTAGTTAACTGCTTGGTTCAATTCTGCAATGCGATGTTCAATTGTTGTGGTTGCATTCTGTTATTGTATACGATGTGAGGAATAAATCGAATTTGGCTGTACTAAATACATGAGAAACAAATACAATTGCTATATTTCCAAGTTGTTAAGCATGCTTGGTTTGGTTAACTGTCTGATCTTCTATTAGGAGTATGTTATATTGTGCAATGTGGTGCTCAGTTAATGTTTGGTTCATTTGTTGTGGTGTTTAGTTAACTGCTTGGTTCAATTCTGCAATGCGATGTTCAATTGATGTGGCTGCATTCTGTTATTGTATACCATGTGAGGAATAAATCGAATTTGGCTGCACTTAATACATGAAAAACATATACAAGTGTTATATTTCCTAGTTCTTAATCATGCTTGGTTTGGATAAATGGGTTTTCCATGTGGCTTGAATTAATCTGATGAATCTGCAATGTGCTTATTTTTCATCAACATATTTTACTGATAGCATGCGAACCCTTACTTAACCTGATGACTAACTACCTTATATGTGTTGCAGGGAAACAATGGGAAGCACTGAGGTTTACAAGATGGTACTAACTATTATACCTTGCCTTTTTTTATTCCTTTGCCCCGTTTCCAATATAGAGAAGATATTTATGCACATCCTTGTTTCCAGGGTTCACTGATGATTACCTCTCAAACCACCTATGTGGTCAGGAGGCGAGAGGAAAGTTTTCATACAACACCCACGGTTTAATATTGAAGTGTTCCTGAAGAGGTCGAAGGATGGACGGGCAGTCATCCACAGGCACTGGCCTAAAGTTGCAAAGACCTTCAACATGAATGAAGGCTCAATATTCGCCTTCCGCTTCAGCAGTTTTCCAGATGAGATGCATCTCTCTATGTACCGTCTATGATGCTAATTTCGAAAGGTTCTAGATGTTGCATGTGAAATTTGCTGCTGGTGCAGTTGTGTAATGGGGTAGCTGAGTGCTGAAGCTATATCATGTTGTACTCCAATGTATTTCAATTATGAAATCCTGCTTCCTTAATATGGAAATGGAATATATTATGTGCTTAATATGAATGTCAATTAGTTTAGTAAATGGATTATTAATAATAGGGCAATTAGCCTGCTAATTGACCAATTAGCTTGCTAATTGGGTTTTCCTATTGCAAACGGTTAATGAGAAAACACCATGGGCGATGACCTCAGGCAACGCACACAGTTTCTAGGAATAAACCGTGTTGGATCAATGAACAATCACACACGACATTCTCTTCAAAACTGTTTGCGTTACGCCACCTTGCGCAAACGTTTTCCTTGTAGTGACTGTGTGGGATGTAAATATGAACAAAAACGTTTAGTGGTGACTGACTGTGTGGGATGTACTTACGACTGAAAATGATTTCGCCTGTATAATTGTATTTTTTGAGCACTACATTACGTATTTTTGTATTTGAGTGCTCGCCGGTCGCACACGACCTCATTTTGCCGAGCGTGTGTGCCAGGAGGGCATATCCCCAACGGTTTCTGGGTCGTGTGGGAAGGACCACCCTATCGCCCACACTCACTTGGCGACGGTTCCGAATGCCGTCGCGGAAAGGGGTTAAAAACTGTTTGTTTAGTACCAACGCGTACCAGCAGGTCTGGTTTACAGAGGCCCGGCAGGATTTGAAGGCCATCCAGGAGCAGCTGGGTCAGTAGTGGAACGAGCTTCTTCTGAAGCAATCAGATATCGAGAAGGCCCAGGAGGAGGACGTTGCACGGATCGTCAAGGAGGACGGTGAGATGAGGGGGCGCCACATCTCGCTCGACGCCCAAGAAGAAGACCTTGCTGCTCGTGAGGAGGCGCTTACCGCCAAGCTCCGTGGCAAGGACGAAGAGATCGAGAAGCTCGTCGCGCAGCGGACCCAGGAACTGGAGCAGAAACACAAAGATGCCCTTGCCGCTCTGGTCCTGGATCACGCCGGCAAGCTGAAGGAGGCCGTCAACGCCGCTAAAGCGGCAGAGGCCGCCAAGAGCGAGCTGGCCGACAAGGTGGAGGAGCTGGGGGCGGAGCTGGAGAAGCACAGCAAGGAGGTCGCGATGCTCAAGAGCGACATGGATGAAACTATCGACACCTTGGTGGGCTTGCGGGTCTCCTTATCTGAAAGGAACAGGCTGCTCTCCGGGGCCAACGACTCCATTGCTGATCTGAGGCTGAAGCTGTCCACCCTGGAGGAGACCCTTGCGGGCAGCAGGGCTCGCGAGAAGGCCCTGGCCAAGAGCCTCGAGGATGAGAGGCTACTGCTCCAGAGCGCTGCCGCCGAGCACAAGGACTTCGTGGGCGGCGTGAAGATCTGGACCGTGTGCCTTGTCGACATCTCGGAGAAGCTCACCACGCAGCTATCCACCATGGGCCTACCAAATATCAGTTTCTCCCACGACCGCGGGATATTTGAGAGCGCCAGGGTGACCATGTTCTTTGAGGCCGTCCTTGACGTCTTGCAGCTGCTTCACGACCGCCGAGCGACCCACCTGGCCGACGAGTCCCGGAGGCTTTGCCGGGGCGCCCTTCTCAAGGTACTCACCAAAGTGGCGTACAGGGAACCCCGATGTCGACCTGAACCAAGACAGCTTGCCAGCGGATGCGGACCGCAAGGTGCTCGAGGAGCTTGTCGCGCCCGTCGTCAACTTGATTGACGGCGTGAAGAGGGTGGAGGGCCAGCGCCGGGACTAGGCGCTCTGCTTCCCCTTGCCGCCATGGATCCGTACCAAAAACAATTTCGCTTAAGTTAGAACTACGGCAACTATTTATGTAATATAACTTGCTATATTTTGAACTGAATGCATGATATCTCCCTTGTTCGATCCCCCTTTGTATGGTACACACCCTATGCATTACTGGGAAAGGCCTGCCGGTGCGCGCACCCTAGCCGCGAGCGCTTTGAGGACGGATCCTTAGCAGCCTGCTGGGGGTGCCGCTGCCGGCAAGGCACCTCGTCGTTTCTAGTGCAGCCACTTGAGCCATTGAGCGGACTCGAAACGGAGCAAGGGCGCAACCAAATCTGACAAGGTTCCTTTGCGTGCAGGTTTTCCTTATACAAGAACTAAGACCATTCGAGGAAAATAAACATGATATTAAAAGAAATTTGCTCAAAGTCTCGTGACTTAGCTTTTTGCTGCTGTATTCTCCCTCGCAAGTTGTTGGCGTCGCCTGTTGGCGTCCACACTCTCTATCCCCCGGCAAACTTGCGCGCAAGGGAACCTTCTGTCCTTTGTGGAAAGGAAAGAAGAGAGAATAGGAAAACGGAGCCTTAGCTATTCATTAGTGCTTGCTGGCCTTGTGCATCTCGGGAACAATGTCGTGGCTCTTCCTGTGGCGGCATTCGGGGTCACCAACAGCGCGACGCTGCTTGTCGCGCACGACCTAGGAGGACCGCAGCATGGACGCTGGCGGGGATGCCTTGGAGGTCGCCGCGCCACCCACAGGTAGCACGGCTCCCGACGGATTGACCGCCATGGTCCCCTTCTTCTTGGGAGCCATGGTGATCAATGGAACGACGTGCTAATCGCTAGATTAGATTTGCACAACCAGAGCCCCCTACCTGGCGTGCCAAAGATGTCGAGAAATGACACCTATGGGATCCCAGGGATCCCTTCTAGGGTTAGCGGGGGGCATGGAGTGTACAGAGAGCAGATCTAGGCGATCAACACGATGGATTTTTACCCAGGTTCAGGCCGCTGAGAAGCGTAATACCCTAGTCCTGCTCTGAGTGTCTATTGAGTGTTCTTTGCATGCAAGATGGGTCGAGAGGTCCAAAAAGCCGAATCCTCCTCCAGTACGCCTTGGGCCTCTTTTTAATGTCCAAAGGGGTCGCCACAATGGCACACAGGAGGTGTAAAGTATCTACAGTGTATGCAGGAGGTGTAAAAACTGCTACAGTACACATGCTTATCTCGGTCATCTCAGGCCAAACGCATTAAATGCACTGCTTACGTGCCCTCTAGCTTTATTGGGGGCGGGAAGAGAGCCCATCCCGTCCGTTGCCGCACCGCCCCGTCTCGACACGCGTCCATGCCGATGAGGCATGCAGCGCCAAGTTGGCTGGCCAGCTGCTGTGCTGGAGAGGTGGTAGGGTCTTCACGAAGATCTGCATGCAACCACGCAGGCGCTTGCCAGGCTAACCGGTCAGCCCTCGCACTGGAGTGGTGACTGGGCAGCCGAGTCTGGCCACGGTCTTGGCGACGTCCCCGACCTTGCCGGGGACTCATGGGTGTCCTTCACAAGGATCTTGCATGGGCCTCGTGGGCATCCTCGACAGGGATCTTGCCGGGGCCTCGTCTTCTGGCCTTCCCAAAGATCTGCATGCCACTACGCGCGCGCCCTTGGATCCTAGCCTTAACATTGTCAATGGTGTTAGAGCTCTGAACCCCAAGGGTGGTGCTCTTGCTAGTGTTCTGTAAGTCACCCCAGCAAAGGCCTTGCCGGGGTCTCGCAAGCCGTCCCCGGCAAGGATCTTGCCAGGGGTCTAGCTAATATTCTGTTCTCCGGCCTCTGGCTTGGCTACTTCTCTTTGTCTTGTATCTATTCCCGATCGCCCGCTTCGCGCTTTGCCACGTGTGGGGTTACGACTGCCCGTGCACAAGTCTGGGGTGCTAAAGGCCCAAACTTTAGTACACCGAGACTTGATAATCTCCAAGTGCAGGGAATCATCGTAGCAATTCCCAAAGGTGGAAGAGATTAGTATGGAGTGTCGAACCCACAAGGAGCTAAAGGTAAGATCAATATTCTCTCAAGTCCTATCTTCCACTGATACGACTCGTACACCGAACGTTTGCTTCCAACTAGAAACAAGAAATAAAACTACGTTGTGGGTATGAAGAGGATAACTTTGCATGGTATCGGAGAGCTAAAATATAAAAGTAGGTGTTGTTATCATAAAGTTAGAATATATTACTAAATATTATAAATAGCGAGTGTGGAATAATGATGGGTCGGTGTGCGGAATTATCCTAGGCAATCGTTAACAAGACCGGTAGTCGTCATTGCAATTTCATATGAGGGAGAGGCATAAGCTAACATACTTTCTCTTCTTGGATCATATGCACTTATGATTGGAACTCTAGCAAGCATCCGCAACTACTAAAGATCATTAAGGTAAAACCCAACCATAGCATTAACATATCAAGTCCCCTTTATCCCATACGCAACAACCCCCTTACTCTGGTTTATGCTTCTGCCACTCAAGAAACCCACTATAAGCGAATCATGAACGTATTGCAACACCCTACAACGGGAATCCCTCACGCTTGCGCGACACGGAGGGCACAATAGGACAGCACCAAAATAAAACATACAACTCATACCAATCTAGATCATCAATCAACCCAAAGACAAAGGATATCTACTCAAAACATCATAGGATGGCAACACATCATTGAATCATAATATGTGGCATAAAGCACCATGTTAAAGTAGGGATTACAGCGGGGTGCGGGAGAGTGGACCGCGTAAAAGAGATGAGGATGGGGATGATGATGGTGATGTTGATGAAGACGATCACTGCGGCGATGATTCCCCTCCCGATGGCACTCTGGCGCCACCGAGAGAGAGGAGGAGAGGTTCTTCCCCTTGTGCTTCCTCCTCCATGGCCTCCCCCTGGATGGGGAGAGGTTCTCCCTCTGGATCTTGGCCTTCATGGCGATGATGGCCCCTCCGGGATCCTCCTCCATGGCCTCCGGTGATGATGGCCCCCTCCGGCAGGGTGCCAGAGAGGGCCTAGATTGATTTCTCGTGGCTACAGAGGCTTGAGGCGGCGGAACTTCCGATCTAGGTTATTTTCTGGAGGTTTGGGTATTTATAGGAGAGGTTGGCGTCGAGAACAAGTCAGGGGGCCCCACGGGAAGTCCACGAGGCATAGGGGCGCGCACTAGGGGGGTGGGCACGGCCTCCACCCTCGTGGGGCCCACGGGCCTCCCCTTCGGTAACTCTTCGTTCCAGTATTTTTTATATTTTCCAGAAAAATTCTCCGTTGATTTTCATCGCATTCTGAGAACTTTTATTTCTGCACAAAAACAACACCACGGTAGTTCTGCTGAAAACAGCGCCAGTCCGGGTTAGTTCTAATCAAATCATACCAAAATCATATAAACTATTGTAAACATGCCATGAATACTTCATAAATTATAGATACGTTGGAGACGTATCAGCATCCCCAAGCTTAATTCCTGGTCGTCCTCGAGTAGGTAAATGATAAAAGAAATAATTTATGAAGTGTGAATGCTAGCAAGTGTATAAGTTTGATCAATGATAGTTCCAATCACTTTTTCTAGCATCATTACATATCATAGCAGTAGCTCAACTCATAAAACTTCTCATGATCAAGTAACAAGCTATTCACATGTTAAAGTATAGATCATAAACTTTCTTGAAAACTAACAAACCGTGCTCTTAGTCATCAAACAATTGCAATTCATCTTATTTTCGGGAAGGGTCTATGTAAGAGCTTTGATTCAGCAAACTCCACATACTCAACTATCATTTAATCTTTCACAATTACTAACACTCATGTGATATTTATGGGTTCAAAGTTTTAATCAGACACAGAGAAAGATAGGGGCTTATAGTTTCGCCTCCCAACCTTCTACAATAATAATTTATGAAAACCTACATCCAAGTGGATATATATATCCGAATCGCTCCAACACAAAGTGCTTGCCAAAGGAAAAAGTGTAAAAAGGAAAGGTGATGATCACCATGACTCTTGTATATGGGTGGTAGAAGATAAAAGTAAAAGATAGACCTTTGGCAGAGGGAAGGAGAGGTTGTCATGCGCTTTTATAGTTGGATGCACAAAATCTTAATGCAAAAGAACGACACTTTATATTGCCGGTTGTGATAAAGACCTTTATTATGTAGTCCGTCGCTTTTATTTCTTCCCTACACAAGTTCGTATAAAGCTTATTTTCTTTGCACTAATAGATCATACATATTTAGAGAGCAATTTTATTGCATGCGCCGATGACAACTTACTTGAAGGATCTTACTCAATCCATAGGTAGGTATGGTGGACTCTCATGGCAAAACTGGTTTAAGGGATGTTTGGAAGCACAAGTAGTATTTCTACTTGGTGCAAAGAATTTGGCTAGCATGAGAGGGAAATGCAAGCTCAACATGTTGGATGATCCAAGACAATATAACATTTCGGATATAGGAAAACATAACCCATTAAGTTGTCTTCCTTGTCCAACTTCAACCTTTTAGCATGTCATATTTTAGTGAGTGCTCACAATTACAAAAGATGTCCAAGATAGTGTATTTATATGTGAAATCTCTCTTCCTTTAATATTCTTTCATTAATTGTTCAAGTGACCAATTTTGTGTTTGCTAACTTTCAATAAATTTACCACCTATGCTTATTATGTGTGAAGTCATTACTCCCCATGGTATAAGCATATGTAACTTATATAAATTCAGATTTATGATATTCAATTCATTCAACCATTTACTCATAGGATATATGTGAAGCACATGAGTAAATGACAAACTACTCCAAAAAGATATAAGTGAAGAACACTGAGTAGTCAAATAATTAACTAGCCATGGGAGGATTATTTTTCACTCAATATTTCAGATCCAATGATTTTATTCAAACATCAAGTGAAATTAAAAATACACTCCAAGCAAAACACATATCATATGACGAATAAAAATATAGCTCCGAGTAAGGTATACCGATAGTTTTGAAGACGAAAGAGGGGATGCCTTCCGGGGCATCCCCAAGCTTAGGCACTTGAGTCTTCCTTGAATATTACCTTGGGGTGCCTTGGGAATCCCCAAGCTTAGGGTCTTTCCACTCCTTATTCTCCTCATATCGATTTCTCACCCAAAACTTGAAAACTTCAATCACACAAAACTTAACGGAACTTCGTGAGATGAGTTAGTATGATAATGAGTAAACCATTCACTTTGGTACTTTCAAAGACAAGATTCATAATTGTTATCACACAATTCCTACTGTACCATATCATTTCTACAATTTATATTGAGAAATATAAGCCATAGAAACTAGAAAACAAGCAAACTATGCAATGAAAACAGAATCTGTCAGAAACAGAACAGTCTGTAATGATCTGAACATCAACCATACTTCTACTACTCAAAAAATTATGAAATAAATTGTTGGACGTGAGGAATTTGTCTATTAATCTTATGCAAAAAGAATCAACTCAAAATCACTCTTCTGTAAAAAAAATGACAGCTAATCCCGTGAGTTCAAAATTTCTGTTTTTTACAGCAAGATCACATTAACTTTCACCCATGTCTTCCCAAAGGTCTTACTTGGCACTTTATTGAAACAAAAGCTATAAAACATGATTACTACAGTAGCTTAATCATGTAAACACACAAAAAACAGTAAGGGTAAATATTGGGTTGTCTCCCAACAAGCGCTTTTCTTTAATGCCTTTTAGCTAGGCATGATGATTTCAATGATGCTCACATAAAAGATAAGAATTGAAACATAAAGAGAGCATCATGAAGAATATGACTAGCACATTTAAATATAACCCACTTCCTATACCTAGGGATTTTGTGAGCACATAATTTATGGGAACAAGAATCAACTAGCATAGGAAGGCAAAACAAGTATAACTTCAAAACTTTAAGCACACAGAGAGGAAACTTGATATTATTGCAACTCCTACAAGCATGTATTCCTCCCTCATAATAATTTTCAGTAGCATCATGAATAAGTTCAACAATATAACCATCACATAAATCATTCTTCTCATGATCTACAAGCATAGAAATTTTACTACTCTCCACATAAGCAAAATTCTTCTCATTCGGAATAGTGGGAGCAAACTCAACAAAATAACTGTCATGTGAGGCATAATCCAATTGAAAATTAAAATCATGATGACAAGTGTCATGGTTAACATTATTCTTTATAGCATACATGTCATCTCAATAATCATCATAGATAGCAACTTTGTTCTCATAATCAATTGGAACCTCTTTCGAAATAGTGGAATCACTACTAACTAAAGTCGACACTCTTCCAAACCCGCTTTAGATGATAGTATTATTCATAATCCAAAAGATATAAGTGAAGTTCATGGAGCATTCTAAAATTAATGTAGACTAACCAATATCCAAGCTCAAAATATATAAGTGAAGCACACGAAGCATTCTATAAAACCATACTCAAAAGATTTAAGTGAAGCACAAAGAGTATTCTATAAGGTCATACTCAAAAGATATAAGTGAAGAACATGAATCATTCTATAAATCGATGAAGGGATATCTCATACTAGGATGGTTCTTAAAGAAAAATAAAAACACAAAGGACACAAATCATGTGAACAAAACAAAAACCAAGGTATACCGATAGTTGTTGAAGAAGAAAGATGGGATGCCAACCGGGGCATCCCCAAGCTTAGATGCTTGAGTATCCTTGGAATATTTACTTGGGGTGCCTTGGGCATCCCCAAGCTTGAACTCTTTCCTATCTTTATTCTTCCCACATCGGTAACTCCTTGTTCTTCAAACACTTCATCCACAAAAACTTAACAAAAACTTTGTGAGATCCGTTAGTATACTAGAGCAAATCACTACCTTTAGGTACTGTTGCAAACTCATTCCAATTTCATATTAGCACTTTATCTACTGTATTCCAACTTCACCATGGTTCATACCCCCCGATACTACCCATAGATTCATCAAAATAAGCGATCAACACATAGAAAACAGAATCTGTCAAAAACAGGACAGTCTGTAGTAATCTGGAAGTTTAGTAATCTTCTGTAACTCCAAAAAATTCTAAAAAATATGACAATTTAAACAATTTGTACAGAAGCAATGTACAAAAGTTTCAGAACCATTTGACTTTCCAGTAAAAAATGTAAATTCACGCACTATAGCCAAAGTTTCTGTTTTTGTACTGCACATAGTAAACAAGCAATCTAATCATCCTAAAACCAAAGCTTAGCACATTATTTTTATAATACAATGGATATATACAAGGGGATAATTATTTTCAAGAAGTTTCCATGAAAGTTTTTACATTGTTTCCATGAGCATGAACACAAGTGTTCAAGGTCGACCCTCACTTCTCCAATGCATAACCTTCCAATCACTTCTCTTATTGAAAAACTTCTTAGGCAAGATAAGCTAGTAATTTTTTTGTATTTTCATTCTTTTAATTTTTTTGTATGTTTCACCCACAACTAAACAGAAACAAAAAGGAAAAACAAAATCTACTTAGTGAAGAAAGCAAACAAGCACACACGAGAATATCAACCCCACGCTATTGCTCCCCGGCAACGGCGCCAAAAAAGAGCTTGATAATCCCCAAGTGCAGGGAATCATCGTAGCAATTCCCAAAGGTGGAAGTGATAAGTATGCAGTGTCGAACCCACAAGGAGCTAAAGGTAAGATCAATATTCTCTCAAGTCCTATCTGCCACTGATACGACTCTACGTACACCGAACATTTGCTTCCAACTAGAAATGAGAAATAAAACTACGCTGTGGGTATGAAGAGGATAACTTTGCATGGTATTAGAGAGCTAAAATATAAAAGTAGGTGCTGTTATCATAAAGTTAGAATATATCACTAAATATTATAAATAGCGAGTGTGGAATAATGATGGGTCGGTGTGCGGAATTATCCTAGGCAATCGTTAACAAGACCGGTAGTCGTCATTGCAATTTCATATGAGGGAGAGGCATAAGCTAACATACTTTCTCTTCTTGGATCATATGCACTTATGACTGGAACTCTAGCAAGCATCCGCAACTACTAAAGATCATTAAGGTAAAACCCAACCATAGCATTAACATATCAAGTCCCCTTTATCCCATACGCAACAACCCCCTTACTCGGGTTTATGCTTCTGTCACTCAAGCAACCGACTATAAGCGAATCATGAACGTATTGCAACACCCTACAGCGGGAATCCCTCACGCTTGCGCGACACGGAGGGCACAATAGGACAGCACCAAAATAAAACATACAACTCATACCAATCTAGATCATCAATCAACCCAAAGACAAATGATATCTACTCAAAACATCATAGGATGGCAACACATCATTGAATCATAATATGTGGCATAAAGCACCATGTTCAAGCAGGGATTACAGCGGGGTGCGGGAGAGTGGACCGCGTAAAAGAGATGAGGATGGTGATGTTGATGAAGACGATCACCGCAGCAATGATTCCCCTCCCGATGGCACTCCGGTGCCACCGAGAGAGAGGAGGAGAGGTTCTTCCCCTTGTGCTTCCTCCTCCATGGCCTCCCCCCTAGATGGGGAGAGGTTCTCCCTCTGGATCTTGGCCTTCATGGCGATGATGGCCCCTCCGGGATCCTCCTATATGGCCTCCGGTGATGATGGCCCCCTCCGGCAGGGTGCCAGAGAGGGCCTAGATTGATTTCTCGTGGCTACAGAGGCTTGCGGCGGCGGAACTTCCGATCTAGGTTATTTTCCGGAGGTTTGGGTATTTATAGGAGAGGTTGGCGTCGAGAACAAGTCAGGGGGCCCCACGAGAAGTCCACGAAGCATAGGGGCGCGCCCTAGGGGGGTGGGCGCGCCCTCCACCCTCGTGGGGACCATGGGCCTCCCCTCCGGTAACTCTTCGTTCCAGTATTTTTTATATTTTCCAGAAAAATTCTCCGTTGATTTTCATCGCATCCCGAGAACTTTTATTTCTGCAAAAAAACAACACCACGGTAGTTCTGCTGAAAACAGCGTCAGTCCGGGTTAGTTCTAATCAAATCACACCAAAATCATATAAAATTATTGTAAACATGGCATGAATACTTCATAAATTATGGATACGTTGGAGACGTATTAACACTGCATTGTGTTACGATGTGGTCAAACACCTCTGCAAGACCTCCCTCGCGAAGACGCATTGTGTTACGATGTGGTCAAAGTTGTCCTCCTCCTGCAAGCAAGTGTAACAAGTGGAGGGGTGATCTTGGAGCCCATGACGTGCACGTCTATTCAATATCCACAATCGATATTGAACTGTGATCCAGGCAAATATTTTACACTTTAGGGGGGCCCAGCTCCACCAGATGCCGCTCGCGAATGGTAATCGAGTCAGACCATAGCACAAGCGCTGATATGTGGACTTACCAGTATAGACTCCATTGGCAGAGGCTGGCGAAGCAAAAACATAAGGAACCTCGGTATCTCTATGCATCGTGGCAATGTCGTGCCGAAGATGCATGATCCGTAGGAGGGCCATGAAGGAGCTGCATGGCCTGATGTCCATTGTCCGTTGTTCATCGATCAGAGCATGATTACTGTTCGAGTGTTCACAACCCTCGTGCCGACCAGATCAACGAGAAGTGGAGCGGTGTCTTTGACTGAGAAACCATGAATCCACCTGTCTGTCTCTCGAGACAAGCACCCTTTGCCCATAATGATGCTCACCAAACTATCAAACGCCATCCGAGTCCAGCATTATCGACAAGCCTTGCCACGACCTCTGTGGGTCCGTACGCCGAAGCCATTCTCACCTCACTCTCAATGAAAAGCGACTATAGTCTCAGGTTTCTTACCCAAGCCCCTCATAGCAGGTTGGCCAGCGGATGGTATTCCATCTGCAGGATAGGAACTAATTATTCAAATTACATTTTAATGAAAGAAAAGGATTAGTCTAGACTCAATGAAAAAAAATCCATATCCAATTAATCAAATGACGTCTCTTTTTTTTTTATAGAAAATGAGATACTACATATCATCTCATTTTATATGCTTTTTTATAATTTCGATGAAACCGAATGAGGCCTGAGCAATAATAAAGCCTAGTGTTATTCGCTAAAATAAAACGTGTGTCCTGTGCTATTTCACGACGTATGGCACATTGGCACGCCTGAGCCCGTAACTGCTACCACCGCGCGCTCGACGAGACGAGATAGAGGGATGGGGCAGCTCTGGGCGGTGTTCCTGGCCGTGAGGTCGCTCTCCATCGGCCTGCTCGGGGTGCTCGGAGTCTGGCTCTGCTACCTGTTCCAGGCCGAGGCGCTGGGCCCGCCTCCTGCCCCGCCGCCCGAGACGCCGGACACGAGCGACAACGGCAACGGTGACGACAAGAATGGGCTATCGGAGGTAGAGCTGAGGCGGCTTGGCGGGGTCGTCCAGGCGGAGGTCGCAGCTTACGACGAGGAGGAGGCGCTCTGCCCCATTCGCCTCGATGCCATGGAGCCGGGCCGCGCCCTGCGCGTCCTCCCGGCTACAACCGTGCCTTCCACAGGAGTGCGTCGATCGGTGGCTGGCCATCTCGCTGCACTGCCCCGTGTGCAACATCCGGGCCACGCCGCAGGCCTCGCCGACGGTGGCCAAGACTGCTACGGGTGCTGACACGGGGGGGGGGGGCGTGCTTTCTTGGTTCTTGACGATTCTTGGATCGCCTCTAAACTTCTAATCAAGAAGCATTTGTTGGGGATGTGACTAATAGGTATGACCCGCCCAAGAGGGGCCGGGTCAGCTACTGGCGGCTTGAAGTTAAAGAGGCCCGATAAGGTCCAAGGAGATATGAAGATGGAGGTTCATAGAACAAGCCGATTGAAGGCCCAAGACCCGGGGCCGACTTGAGGCCCACGGGTGTGAGCCGCCATATGTTTAACTTGTACTGTAAGGCAAGTTTAGTTAGAAACCGAGCCAGACACGTTTGTATGAGCCGGCGGGGACTTTGTAAGCCGCCAGGCACTGACCTGTATATAAAGGGGTGACCCGTCAGTGGGTTAACTCAAGTAACAATCAATCGAGAGCTAGGCTAAGTGTATTCGCTCCCTGGTAATCGAAACCCAAGCAATACAACCTAAAGCAGGAGTAGGCTTTTACCTCATTGAGAGGGGCCGAACCTGGGTAAACTCTCCATGTCCTTTGTCCCGATTAACCCCTTCAAGCTAACCTGGTTGTGATGGCTCCACACCTAAGTCCTTTTTCTAGGGCATCTACCGTGTTAAGTTCACGACAGTTGGCGCCCACCATGGGGCCCATGCACGGTGGTTTTGAGTTCTTGAAGGGCAACTTCGCAGGGATCAAGGGATACACCGTCGTCCGGATGACTAAAAGCCGCCGCGACAAGCTCTACATCGACGACGCTGGCTGGGGCCCCGAGGTCGGCTCAATCGAGTACGGGTACCGGGTCCCCTTCGGTGGAATCCACGTCTTCATCGGCAAGATCGGCGAGACAAAGCCTGAGTCAGACACCTGCACCGACATCGTCGAGACGGCTTAGCGTGCACGACCCGCTAAGGTTCAAGCCGCCGTGAGGCATGCTTTTGTGGGTTTTACTCATGGAGTGGATCTTGAGGAAGGATCTGTGTCCGGTGGAGAGACAGCCATCTGTTATGATGATGAGTCCTCAACCGGCGAGACCAATTCCATATATCAACTGCAAGATGGTGGGTTTGGGGGCTGTTCCGATGGCGACAGTATTCCGGACCCCTACGAACCACCGAACAGGGTTGCGATCTTCATGGCCGGCACACAACCGGTGCTCAATTCGACAATTTTTGCGGATATGACTTCCAGTTCAACGGTTGCGGCGACGGCAGGGGCGAGGGGCTCAGCGCGCCCGCCGACTCAAGTGTTGTCCGAGCTCTTGGAGGCTTTGGCGACCTTATTGGCTGGAGAGGTGACACCAGAAAATCAAGCACATCATAAGGTGGATGTTGCGAAAGTGCGAGATGAGATAGCTCAAGCCAAGGAGGGGTTTAATGCTGAGAATACTAGGATGGCAACAGAAGAGCCGCCCTGGACGCGGCGTCACAACGGATTCAGGCAGAGTCACTCCGGCTCACTTTGGACCAGAACGCTTCAAATGCCATCATGAGGAGGAGGCACCAGACCCGTCTACCCACAGATTTTGAGGCAAGGAACCTTTTCAATAAACTTGGGGCAGGAACCAGTGACCCGCCCGTTGTAAATAGGCTGTTGAGGCGCCCGTGACCGGAGCGATGGTTCAACCACGTGTTGCAGACCCACCCCGTTTGAATTTGACCCCGCCTCAGCAAGTACTGACACCGCCGGGTCATTATTCTAACCCTCTGGACAATATGATTGCTGCGGCTACGTGATTGGCGGCTCTCCCCGTTGAAGGTGAGTCTCCAGCCGAGATGGAGATACGGAGGGCCGGAGAGCTTCTTCAGACAGCGGTGGCTCAACAGGCGCCTTACTCGTACAGTCGTGATCGGATTCATCCAACCCCTCGTCAAAGTCAAAGTTACAACATGCATATTGAGACGCCAGTGGTTTCAAGCAGTGAGCGGCACCATAACCAGCCCCGTAGGCATGACCCGCCGCGTGCTGATAACAATGCTCATGCTTTGTTGGATCAGGGCCGAGCACGACGGGAGCCTGAGCTGGCGGCTCAGTTAGCTGCTCTTCAGCAATCTCTGGTTGACCCATCGGTGTCTATAAAGGCAGGGATGACCTCTAGAGCCCTTGGTGTGCCGTGCCTAGTGCCGGCTTTATGTAATGAGCGCCTGCCCAAGGATTTTAAGGGCCCTCGAAAGGTGCCTAATTACACTGCGGATCAGCCCAGAGGCCTGGATTGAGAGCTATGAGCTAGCCTTGGAGATGTTCGATGTCAATGACGCTGTGTGCGCTAAGTATTTCACCATGATGTTGGATGGGCCGGCTCATACCTGGTTAAAGGGGTTGCCCCCTAACTCCATTAGATCATGGACCAAATTGAAGATGTGCTTCATTCAAAATTTCAAGGACACATGCAAGCAGCCTCTGTCGATTCTTGATTTAGACACTTGCATCCAGGATGAGGGCGGCATTGGATGCGCCGGATTCTGGCTATTATCCACTCATCGGATAGCATCAACGCCGGCTCAGCCGCCCTAATTTTGGAGAAAAATTGTCGTTTCCTTCCCCTTAAACAGAAGCTGGGGTGGCTTAAGCGCCACTACAATGATATGGGAGAGCTCATGGCGGCTCTTGTCAAATACGCCGATTCTGATAACACCAAGGACCCTGAGTCTGATGAGGAGAAGACTGGCAAGGGGAAGAAGAGTGGAAATGCAAAGGGACAACAACATAATACGGCGGGTCAAGGTAATGGTAAGCGCAAGAAGATGGACGGAGGTTACTTTGTGTCCAATACCAACATGTAGAGTAACAATCAGCGTCGTAAGGGGAAGTCATCGACGCCCCGGTTTGGCGGGCCAAAGTTCAACCTTGAGGCGATAATGAATCAGCCTTGCCCAAAGCACGGTACGCAAGAGAAGCCGGCCAATCATCTGTGGAAAGATTGCTTCATCATGAGGGAGTATAGAAACTCCGGTTTTTTTCAGAACAATCATGGCCCGCATGGCGGGTCAGTATCCGGCTCTCACAGACCTGGCTTTGGAGGTGGCAACTCAAGCTCTGGTTTTCAGGGTCAAGGCAATCAAGGCGGTTTTAATCAACAATCTAATCAAGGGGATCAGTAGCAGCAGTCTGGTTATCAGAGTAATCCAAAGCAGATAAATGGTGGTCAATATCATGTGTTTACCACGAGCTTATGTAAACGGGACCAGAAGATTCGCAAGCGGGCAGTAAACGCGGTTGAGCCGGCAGTCCCTCGATATTTGCGATGGTCTGAACAGCCTATTGTGTGGAGCTGTGAGGATCACCCGCCCCGGGTTGACAATCCGGGTCAATTGGCATTGGTGGTTGCTCCTCAGGTTGGAGGATACAAGTTTACAAAAGTGCTATGGAGGCAGCACTATCAATATCCTTTACTAGCATGAAACATATGGATCCAAATCAGCCCCTTATGAAGCAACGCATAAACTAGGGTTTAAGCTTCTGTCACTCTAGCAACCCATCATCTACTTATTACTTCCCAATGCCTTCCTCTAGGCCCAATTAATGGTGAAGTGTTATGTAGTCGACGTTCACATAACACCACTAGAGGATAGACAACATACATCTCATCAAAATATCGAACGAATACCAAATTCACATGACTACTAATAGCAAGAATTCTCCCATGTCCTCAGGAACAAACATAACTACTCACAAAGCATATTCATGTTCATAATCAGAGGAGTATTAATATGCATAAAGGATCTGAACATATGATCTTCCACCAAATAAACCAACTAGCATCAACTACAAGGAGTAATCAACACTACTAGCAACCTACAGGTACCAATCCCAGACTATGAGACAAGAATTGGATACAAGAGATGAACTAGGGTTTGAGAGGAGATGGTGCTGGTGAAGATGTTGATGGAGATTGCCCTCTCCTCATGAGAGGAGCGTTGGTGATGACGATGGCGATTATTTCCCCCTCCCGGAGGGAAGTGTCCCCGGCAGAACAGCTCTGTCGGAGCCCTAGATTGGTTCCGCCAAGGTTCCGCCTCGTGGCGGCGGAGTCTCGTCCCGAAAGCTTGCTTATGATTTTTCTTCGGACGAAAGACTTCATATAGCAGAAGATGGGCATCGGAGGGCCAACAGGGGGCCCATGAGGCAGGGGGCGCGCCCAGGGGGTAGGGCGTGCCCCCCACCCTCATGGATAGGTGGAGGCCCCCCTGACGTATTTCTTCCGCTCATTATTTTTTATTATTTCCAAAAATAACTTTCGCGGAGTTTCAGGACTTTTGGAGTTGTGCAGAATAGGTCTCTAATATTTGCTCCTTTTCTAGCCCAGAATTCCAGCTGCCGGCATTCTCCCTCCTTATGTAAACCTTGTAAAATAAGAGAGAATAGGCATAAGTATTGTGACATAATGTGTAATAACATCCCATAATGCAATAAATATCGATATAAAAGCATGATGCAAAATGGACGTATCAACTCCCCCAAGCTTAGACCTCGCTTGTCCTCAAGCGAAAGCCGATAACGATAAATATGTCCACATGTTTAGAGGTAGAGGTGTCGATAAAATAAAATACGGACATGATGGCATCATGATTATTCTCATAACAGCAACATATATGGATATTATCATATGAGTCCTTATGCTCAAGTAATAATCTATTCACAATGCAAAGTATGAATCAGAAACATTATTGAGAACTAACAAACTATAATCTCAGTCATTGATGCAATTGCAATTTATCATAACATCAGAAAGAGTCTATGTCGGAGCTTTCTAGCAAGTCCACATACTCAACTATCATTTAGTCTTTCATAATTGCTAACACTCACGCAATACTTGTGGTTACGGAGTTTTAACCGGACACAGAGAAAGATAGGGGCTTATAGTTTCGCCTCCCAACCTTTTACCTCAAGGGTAATGTCAACAATAATAACTCATGCTAACTTACATCCAATTAGATATATATATCAGGATCTTTCCAACATACTGGGCTTTCCAAAGGATAAAATTAAAAAGGAAAGGTGAAGATCACCATGACTCTTGCATAACGTAGAAGATAATAGTAAAAGATAGGCCCTTCGCAGAGGGAAGCAGAGGTTGCCATGCGCTTTCAGAGTTGGATGCACAAAATCTTAATGCGAAAGAACGTCACTTTATATTGCCACTTGTGATATGAACCTTTATTATGCAGTTCGTTGCTTTTATTTCTTCCACATCACAAGATCTTACAAAGCTTATTTCCTCCACACCAATCAATCATACATATTTAGAGAGCAATTTTTATTGCTTGCACCGATGACAACTTACTTGAAGGATCTTACTCAATCCATAGGTAGGTATGGTGGACTCTTATGGCAAAACTGGGTTTAAGGGTATTTGGAAGCACAAGTAGTATCTCTACTTGGTGCAAAGAATTTGGCTAGCATGAGGGGGAAAGGCAAGCTCAACATGTTGGATGATCCATGACAATATACTTTATCTCAGATATAAGAAAACATAACCCATTATGTTGTCTTCCTTGTCCAACATCAACTCTTTAGCATGTCATATTTTAATGAGTGCTCCCAATCATAAAAGATGTCCAAGATAGTATATTTATATGTTAAACCCCTCTTTCTTTATTACTTCCTATTAATTGCAACGATGACCAAAGCTATGTTTGTCAACTCTCAACAATTTTTAATCATCATACTCTTTGTATGTGAAGTCATTACTCTCAATAAGATCAATATGATCTCTTTTTTATTTCTTTTTATTCTTTTCTCTTTTCTTTTATTCACTCAAGATCATAGCAAAATAATCAAGCCCTTGACTCAACACTAATCTTTATTATATAGCTCATGGACTCGATTACATAGAGGGATCATAAAGCAAAACTCAAAACTAAATCATACTAAAACTTTATTCTACTAGATCAAAATATTACTAAAAGGATCGAACTAAGAAAAACGGTAAAGATAGGAGATATGGTGGTGATACGATACCGGGGCATCTCCCCCAAGCTTGGCAGTTGCCAAGGGGAGTGCCCATACCCATGTGATTATATCTCCTTTGCTGGTGAAGGGGATGGTGGTGATGATGGGTAGTCACACATCGAGCGTAAGAGATCCTCCAGCTTGCGGATAATGCCCTTGAGTGCAACAATATGCTCCTTCAACAAAATATTTTCACGTGTGAGATACTTGTTTTGAATACGAGCTAGCTCAATCATCTTGAAAGCTTCGATCTCAGTTGGGGTAAGAAGATTGTGATCAAGTTGAAGGATGTCTTCTGTTGCCGGAACTTGGTCCTCCGTGGCCTTCTTGATCCCTTCATCCTTGTTGATCTCCATGGGTTCTTCCCTCTTCAGCTCTATCTTCATTAGCCAAGCATCGTTGTCACCATTGTTGGAGGAGGGGGACGACATGATGCCTGGCCTTGACAACCCTGACAGAAAACAGCTCGAAACAAGAATAGAGGACAATTGCGTGATACAAGAGTCAAAATCTTCGGGAGATTATATAATGAATTTTTACTGACCAAAATACGTATCGTGCAAGAAAACAGAGTCCGGAGAGCGCACGAAGTGCCCACGAGGCAGGGGGCGCGCCCAGGGGGTAGGGCGCGCCCTCCACCCTCGTGGAACCCTCGTGTCCTTCCCGGACTGCTTCTTATTTTTCTATTTTTCTAAATATTCCAAAACGGAGAAAAATTGCCATTAGAACTGTTTTGGAGTCGGTTTACTTACCGTACCACATACCTATTCCTTTTCGGAGTCTGAAACGTTCTGGAAAGTGTCCCTTATGTATTCCTCCGGGGTTACGGTTTCAATAACATTAGTTTCAACATTTATAGGATTACCTGAGATATAATGTTTGATTCTTTGACCGTTCACCACCTTCGGATTTGTGCCTTCGAAGTTGTTGATTTTTATGGCACCGGAATGATAGACCTCCTCGATAACGTAAGGGCCTTCCATTTAGAGAGAAGTTTTCCTGCAAAAAATCTTAAACGAGAGTTGTATAGCAATACATAATCACCTACATTAAACTCACGCTTTTGTATTCTTTTGTCATGCCATCTTTTAACATTTTCTTTAAACAACTTGGCATTTTCATAAGCCTGGGTTCTCCATTCATCCAGTGAACTAATATCAAATAACCTCTTCTCACCGGCAAGTTTGAAATCATAATTGAGCTCTTTAATAGCCCAATAAGCCTTATGTTCTAATTCAAGAGGTAAGTGACATGCTTTTCCATAAACCATTTTATACGGAGACATACCCATAGGATTTTTATATGCAGTTCTATAAGCCCATAATGCATCATCAAGTTTCTTGGACCAATTCTTTCTAGATCTATTGACAGTCTTTTGCAAAATTAATTTGAGCTCTCTGTTGCTCAATTCTACTTGACCACTAGACTGTGGGTGATAAGGAGATGCAATTCTATGATTAACATCATATTTAGCAAGCATTTTACGAAAAGCACCATGAATAAAATGTGAACCACCATCAGTCATTAAATATCTAGGCACTCCGAACCTCGGGAAAATAACTTCTTTAAGCATCTTAATAGAAGTGTTATGATCAGCACTACTAGTTGGAATAGCTTCTACCCACTTAGTAACGTAATCAACAGCAACTAAAATATGTGTGTATCCATTAGAGGCAGGAAAAGGTCCCATATAATCAAAGCCACAAACATCAAATGGTTCAATAACAAGTGAATAATTCATAGGCATTTCTTGACGTCTACTAATATTACCAATTCTTTGACATTCATGACAAGACAAGACAAACTTACGGGCATCCTTGAAGAGAGTAGGCCAATAAAAACCGGATTGCAATACCTTATGTGCAGTTCTGTCTCCAGCGTGGTGTCCTCCATAAGCCTCGGAGTGACACTTGCGTAGTATCTGTTCCTGTTCATGCTCAGGTACACAATGTCTAATAACACCATCTACTCCTTCTTTGTAAAGATGTTGGTCATCCCAAAAGTAATGTCTCAAATCATAGAAAAACTTTTTGTTTTGCTGGTATGTGAAACTAGGTGGTATGAATCTAGCAACGATGTAATTAGCATAATCAGCATACCATGGAGCAGTACGAGAAGCATTTATGACATTTAATTGCTCATCAGGGAAGCTATCATCAATAGGTAGTGGGTCATCAAGAACATTTTCCAACCTACACAAGTTGTCTGCAACGGGGTTCTCAGCTCCCTTTCTATCAATAATATGCAAATCAAATTCTTGTAACAGGAGAACCCATCTAATAAGTCTAGGTTTAGCATCTTTCTTTTGCATAAGATATTTAATAGCAGCATGATCAGTGTGAATAGTTACTTTAGAATCAACAATATAAGGTCTGAACTTATCACAAGCAAATATGACTGCTAAGAATTCTTTTTCAGTAGTAGCATAATTTCTTTGAGCATTGTCTAGAGTTTTGCTAGCATATTGGATAACATTTAATTTCTTATCAACTCTTTGCCCTAGAACAGCACCTACAGCATAATCACTAGCATCACACATAATTTCAAAGGGTAAATTCCAATCAGGTGGCTGAACAATAGGTGCAGAGATCAATGCTTTCTTAAGTATTTCAAATGCTTCTACACAATCATCATCAAAGACAAATGGTATATCTTTTTGTAATAAATTAGTCAGAGGCCGAGAAATTTTTGAGAAGTCCTTAATGAACCTCCTGTAAAAGCCGGCGTGACCAAGGAAACTTCTTATACCTTTGATGTCCTTGGGACATGGCATCTTCTCAATAGCATCAACCTTGGCTTTATCAACTTCAATGCCTCTTTCAGAAACTTTATGCCCCAAGACAATACCTTCATTAACCATAAAGTGGCACTTTTCCCAGTTCAAGACAAGGTTAGTGTCTTCACATCTCTGCAAAACTCGATCAAGGTTGCTCAAGCAATCATCAAAAGAGGATCCATAAACCGAGAAAGCATCCATGAAAACCTCACAAATCTTTTCACAAAAGTCAGAGAATATAGCCATCATGCATCTTTGAAAGGTAGCAGGTGCATTACATAAACCAAAAGGCATACGTCTATAAGCAAACGTACCGAAAGGGCAAGTAAAAGTGGTCTTTGGTTGATCATCGGCTGACACAGGTATTTGAGAGAAACCAGAATAACCATCTAGACAGCAAAAATGTGTATGTTTGGATAATCTTTCTAGCATTTGATTGATAAAAGGTAAGGGGTAATGATCCTTTTTAGTAGCTTTATTTAATTTGCGGAAATCAATTACCATCCTATAACCTGTAATAATTCTTTGCGGGATCAATTCATCTTTATCATTAGGAATGACGGTAATACCTCCCTTCTTAGGGACACAATGGACAGGACTTACCCACTGACTATCAGCAACTGGATAAATTATACCTGCCTCAAGGAGCTTTAGTATTTCCTTCTTACCACTTCTTTCATCTTAGGATTCAGCCGTCGTTGGTGATCACGAACTGGTTTGGCATCTTTCTCCAAATTTATTTTGTGTTGGCATAGAGTGGGACTAATGCCCTTAAGATCATCAAGAGTATATCCAATAGCAGCACGGTGCTTCTTCAGAGTTTTCAATAATCTCTCTTCTTCATGCTCTGAAAAGGTTAGCACTAATAATAACAGGATATATCTTCTTTTCATCAAGATAAGCATATTTAAGAGTATCAGGCAATGGTTTAAGCTCAAACACGGGATCACCCTTAGGTAAAGGAGGATCCCCTAGGATTTCAACAGGCAAATTGTGTTTCAGGATAGGTTCCTATTTAAACAATACTTCATCTATTTCCCTTCTTTCATTCATAAACATATCATTTTCATGGTCTAGCAAATATTGTTCTAAAGGATCACTAGGAGGTACGGCAATAGAAGAAAGACCAATAATTTCATCCTTACTAGGCAATTCCTCTTCACGGTGTTGTCTATGAAATTTAGAGAAATTAAACTCATGAGACATATCACCCAAACCAATAGTAACAACATCCTTTTCGCAGTCTATCTTAGCATTAACAGTGTTCAAGAAGGGTCTACCAAAAATAATGGGACAAAAGCTATCTTGTGGGGAACCAAGAACAAGAAAATCAGCAGGATATTTAGTTTTCCCACACAATACTTCAACATCTCTTACAATTCCCATGGGTGAAAAAGTATCTCTATTGGCAAGTTCAATTGTGACATCAATATCTTCTAACCCAGTAGGTGCAATATCATGCATAATTTCTTTGTATAAGTCAATAGGTATTGCACTAGCACTAGCACCCATGTCACATAAGCCATGATAAGAATGATCTCCTATTTTAACAGAAATAACAGGCATGCCTACCACAGGTCTATGTTTATCTTTAGCACAAGGTTTAGCAATTCTAGCAGTTTCATCACGGAAATGAATAACATGCCCATCAATATTATCAGACAAGAGATCTTTAACTATAGCAATATTAGGTTCAACTTTAACTTGCTCAGGAGTTATATAGGTTCTAATATTGCTTTTATGAACCATAGTTGAAGCTTTATCATGACCCTTTATTCTAACAGGAAAAGGTGGTTTCTCAACATAAGTAGTAGGAACAATAGGATCATTATAAGTGATAGTTTTTTCTTCAACTTTAATAGGTGCAGCTACTTTTACTTCTATGGGAGGATGATATTCAAACCACTTCTCCTTAGGGAGATCAATGTGAGCAGCAAAAGATTCACAGAAGGAGGCTACTATCTCAGAGTCAAGTCCATATTTAGTGCTAAATTTACGGAAAACATCGGTATCCATAAAAGATTTAACACAATCAAACTTAGGTGTCATACCTGACTCCTTACCTTCGTCGAGATCCCAATCTTCAGAGTTGCTTTTAATTCTTTCCAATAAGTTCCATTTGAATTCAATAGTCTTCATCATAAAAGAGCCAGCACAAGAAGTATCGAGCATGGTGCGATTGTTATCAGAAAGCCGAGCATAAAAACTTCGAATAATTATTTCTCTTGGGAGCTCATGATTGGGGCATGAATATAACATTGATTTAAGCCTTCCCCAAGCTTGAGCGATGCTTTCTCCTTCGCGAGGCCAAAAATTATATATATAATTGCGATCACGATGAACAAGATGCATAGGATAAAACTTCTGATGAAATTCCAATTTCAATCGTTTGTAGTTCCATGACCCCGTATCATCACATAGCCTATACCATGTCAATGCATCTCCCTTCAAAGATAAAGGGAAGACCTTCTTCTTAATAACATCATCGGGTATACCTGCAAGCTTAAATAATCCACAAACTTCATCCACATAGATTAGGTGCTCATCAGGATGCATTGTTCCATCTCCTGCAAAAGGATTAACTAGCAGTTTCTCTAACATACCCGAAGGAATTTCAAAGTAGACATTTTCATCTTCAGTAGGTTCACTAGGTTGAGGAGCAACTCTTTGCTCTACTGGTCGGGGTGAAGATACCCCGAACAAGCCCCTCAGAGGATTACTTTCCATAGTGACAAGTGACAGTAAATTTCAGCACACTATATAAAATTTTCCTTACCAAATTCCACCTACCAAAGGCGCTTCACTCCCCGGCAACGGCGCCAGAAAAGAGTCTTGATGACCCACAAGTATAGGGAATCTATCGTAGTCCTTTTGATAAGTAAGAGTGTCGAACCCAACGAGGAGCAGAAGGAAATGATAAGCGGTTTTCAGCAAGGTATTCTCTGCAAGCACTGAAATTATAGGTAACAGATAGTTTTGTGATAGGATAATTGGTAACGAGCAACAAGTAACAAAAGTAAATAAAGTGCAGCAAGGTGGCCCAATCCTTTTTGTAGCAAAGGACAAGCCTGGACAAACTCTTATATAGAGAAAAGCGCTCCCGAGGACACAGGGGAATTATCGTCAAGCTAGTTTTCATCACGTTCATATGATTCGTGTTCGGTACTTTGATAATTTGATATGTGGGTGGACCGGTGCTTGGGTGCTGTCCTTACTTGGACAAGCATCCCACTTATGATTAACCTCTATTGCAAGCATCCGCAACTACAAGAAAAGTATTAAGGTAAACCTAACCATAGCATGAACATATGGATCCAAATCAGCCCCTTACGAAGCAACGCATAAACTAGGGTTTAAGCTTCTGTCACTCTAGCAACCCATCATCTACTTATTACTTCCCAATGCCTTCCTCTAGGCCCAATTAATGGTGAAGTGTTATGTAGTCGACGTTCACATAACACCACTAGAGGATAGACAACATACATCTCATCAAAATATCGAACGAATATCAAATTCACATGACTACTAATAGCAAGAATTCTCCCATGTCCTCAGGAACAAACGTAACTACTCACAAAGCATATTCATGTTCATAACCAGAGGAGTATTAATATGCATAAAGGATCTGAACATATGATCTTCCACCAAATAAACCAACTAGCATCAACTACAAGGAGTAATCAACACTACTAGCAACCTACAGGTACCAATCCCAGACTATGAGACAAGAATTGGATACAAGAGATGAACTAGGGTTTGAGAGGAGATGGTGCTGGTGAAGATGTTCATGGAGATTGCCCTCTCCCGATGAGAGCAGCGTTGGTGATGACGATGGCGATGATTTCCCCCTCCCGGAGGGAAGTGTCCCCGGCAGAACAGCTCTACCGGAGCCCTGGATTGGTTCTGCCAAGGTTCCGCCTCGTGGCGGCGGAGTCTCGTCCCGAAAGCTTGCTTATGATTTTTCTTCGGACGAAAGACTTCGTATAGCAGAAGATGGGCATCGGAGGGCCAACAGGGGGCCCACGAGGCAGGGGGCGCGCCCCCCACCCTCGTGGACAGGTGGAGGCCCCCCTGACGTATTTCTTCCGCACATTATTTTTTATTATTTCCAAAAATAACTTTCGTGGAGTTTCAGGACTTTTGGAGTTGTGCAGAATAGGTCTCTAATATTTTCTCCTTTTCCAGCCCAGAATTCCAGCTGCCGGCATTCTCCCTCCTTATGTAAACCTTGTAAAATAAGACAGAATAGGCATAAGTATTGTGACATAATATGTAATAACAGCCCATAATGTAATAAATATCGATATAAAAGCATGATGCAAAATGGACGTATCAACATGACCGAGACACATCTCCGATCAATAACCAATAGCGGAACCTGGATGCTCATATTGGCTCCTACATATTCTACAAAGATATTTATCGGTCAAACCGCATAACAACATACGGTGTTCCCTTTGTCATAGGTATGTTACTTGCCCGAGATTCGATCGTCGGTATCATCATACCTGGTTCATTCTCGTTACCGGCAAGTCTCTTGACTCATTCCGTAATGCATCATCCCACAACTAACTCATTAGTCACATTGCTTGCAAGTCTTATAGTGATGAGCATTACCGAGAGGGCCGAGAGATACCTCTCCAATACACGGAGTGACAAATCCTAATCTTGATCTATGCCAACTCAACAAACACCATCAGAGACACCTGTAGAGCATCTTTATAATCACCCAGTTACGTTGTGACGTTTGATAGCACACTAAGTGTTACTCCGGTATTCGGGAGTTGCATAATCTCATAGTCAGAGGAACATGTATAAGTCATGAAGAAAGCAATAGCAATAAAACTAAACGATCATTAATGCTAAGCTAACGGATGGGTCTTGTCCATCACATGATTCTCTAATGATGTGATCCCGTTTATCAAACGACAACACATGTCTATGGTTAGGAAACTTAACCATCTTTGATTAACGAGCTAGTCAAGTAGAGGCATACTAGGGACACTCTGTTTGTCTACGTATTCACACATGTACTAAGTTTCAAGTTAATGCAATTCTAGGATGAATAATAAACATTTATCGTGATATAAGGAAATATAAATAACAACTTTATTATTGCCTCTAGGGCATATTTCTTTCAGTCTCCCACTTGCACTAGAGTCAATAATCTAGATTACATAGTAATGATTCTAACACCCATGGAGTCTTGGTGCTGATCATGCTTTGCTCGTGAGAGAGGCTTAGTCAACGGGTCCGCAACATTCAGATCCATATGTATCTTGCAAATCTCTATGTCTCCCTCCTTGACTTGATAGCGGATGGAATTGAAGCGTCTCTTGATGTGTTTGGTTCTTTTGTGAAATCTCGATTCCTTCGCCAAGGCAATTGCTCCACTATTGTCACAAAAGATTTTCATTGAAACTCCTTCATCCACACTCCTTCATTTGCTGCTTCCGAAGCAGCTATGTACTCCACTTCACACGCAGATCCCGCCACGACGCTCTATTTGGAACTGCACCAACTGACAGCTCCACCATTCCAAATAAATACGTATCCGGTTTGTGACTTAGAGTCATCCGGATCAGTGTCGAAGCTTGCATCGACGTAACCATTTACGACGAGCTCTTTGTCACCTCCATAAATGAGAAACATATCCTTAGTCCTTTTCAGGTATTTCAGGATGCTCTTGACTACTGTCCAGTGATCCACTCCTGGATTACTTTGTTACCTCCCTGCTAAGCTAATAGCAAGGCACACATCAGGTCTGGTACAGAACATTGCATACATGATAGAACCTATGGCTGAGGCATAGGGAATGACTTTCATTTTCTCTCTATCTTCTGCAGTGGTCGAGCATTGAGATAGACTCAACTTCACACCTTGTAACACAGGCAAGAACCCTTTCTTTGACTGATCCATTTTGAACTTCTTCAAAACTTTATCAAGGTATGTGCTTTGTGAAAGTCCAATTAAGCGTCTTGATCTATCTATATAGATCTTGATGCCCAATATATAAGCAGCTTCAGCGAGGTCTTTCATTGAAAAATTCTTATTAAAGTATCCTTTTATGCTATTCAGAAATTCAGTATCATTTCTGATCAATAATATGTCATCTACATATAATATCAGAAATGCTACAGAGCTCCCACTCACTTTCTTGTAAATACAGGCTTATCCAAAAGTCTGTATAAAACCATATGCTTTGATCACACTATCAAAGCGTATATTCCAACTTCGAGAGGCTTGCACCAGTCCATAAATGGATCGCTGGAGCTTGCACACTTTGTTAGCACCTTTTGGATCGACAAAACCTTCTGGTTGCATCATATACAACTCTTCTTTGAGGTATCCATTAAGGAATGCAGTTTTGACATCCATTTGCCAAATTTCATAATCATAAAATGCGGCAATTGCTAACATGATTCGGACAGACTTAAGCATCGCTACGGGTGAGAAGGTCTCATCGTAGTCAACTCCTTGAACTTGTAGAAAACCTTTCACAACAAGTCGAGCTTTGTAGACAGTAACATTACCGTCAGCGTCAGTCTTCTTCTTGAAGATCCATTTATTCTCTATTGCTTGCCGATCAACGGGCAAATCAACCAAAGTCCACACTTTGTTCTCATACATGGATCCCATCTCAGATTTCATGGCCTCAAGCCATTTCGCGGAATCTGGGCTCATCATCGCTTCTTCATAGTTCGTAGGTTCGTCATGGTCAAGTAACATGACTTCCAGAACAGGATTACCGTACAACTCTGGTGCAGATCTTACTCTGGTTGACCTACGAGGTTCAGTATTAACTTGATCTGAAGTTTCATGATCATCATCATTAGCTTCCTCGCTGATTGGTGTAGGAATCACTGGAACTAATTTCTGTGATGAACTAATTTCCAATTCGGGAGAAGGTACAATTACCTCATCCAGTTCTACTTTCCTCCCACTCACTTCTTTCGAGAGAAACTCCTTCTCTAGAAAGCATCCATTCTTAGCAACGAATATCTTGCCTTCGGATCTATGATAGAAGGTGTACCCAACAGTTTCCTTTGGGTATCCTATGAAGACACATTTCTCCAATTTGGGTTTGAGCATATCGGGTTGAAGCTTTTTCACATAAGCATCGCAGCCCCAAACTTTAAGAAACAACAACTTGGGTTTCTTGCCAAACCACAGTTCATATGGTGTCGTCTCAACGGATTTAGATGGTGCCCTATTTAACGTGAATGCCGCCGTCTCTAAAGCATAACCCTAAAACGATAGTGGTAAATCAGTAAGAGACATCATAGATCGCACCATATCTAATAAAGTACGGTTACGACGTTCGGACACAGCATTACGTTGTGGTGTTCCAGGTGGCGTGAGTTGTGAAACTATTCCGCACTGTTTCAAATGAAGACCAAACTCATTAATCAAATATTCACCTCCATGATCAGATCGTAGAAACTTTATTTTCTTGTTACGATGATTTTCCACTTCACTCTGAAATTCTTTGAACTTTTAAAATGTTTCAGACTTATGCTTCATCAAGTAGATATACCCATATCTGCTTAAATCATTTGTGAAGGTCAGAAAATAACGATACCCGCCACGAGCCTCAACACTCATCGGACCGCATACATCAGTATGTATTATTTCCAACAAGTCTGTTGCTCGCTCCATTGTTCCGGAGAATGGAGTCTTAGTCATCTTGCCCATGAGGCATGGTTCGCAAGCATCAAGTGATTCCTAATCAAGTGATTCCAAAAGCCCATCAGCATGGAGTTTCTTCATGCGCTTTACACCAATATGACCTAAACGGCAGTGCCACAAATAAGTTGCACTATCATTATTAAACTTATATCTTTTGGCTTCAATACTATGAATATGTGTATCACTACTATCGAGATTCAACAAAAATAGACCACTCATCAAGGGTGCATGACCATAAAAGATATTACTCCTATAAATAGAACAACCATTATTCTCTGATTTAAATGAATAACCGTCTCGCATCAAACAAGATCCAGATATAATGTTCATACTTAACGCTGGCACCAAATAACAATTATTCAGGTCTAAAACTAATCCCGAAGGTAGATGTATGATACGTCTCCAATGTATCTATAATTTATGAAGTCTTCATGTTGTTATTTTATCATTCTTGGATGTTTTACAATCATTTTGTAGCAACCTTATATCATTTTTTGGGACTAACCTATTGACCCAGTGCCCAGTGCTAGTTGTTGTTTTTTGCTTGTTTTTTACATCGCAAGAAATCAAAACCAAACTGAGTCCAAATGCAACGAAACTTCACGGAGATTTTTTATGGGCCAGAAGACCAACAGTGGGCCAAAGAAGCACCTGGGGGGTGCCCCGAGGGGGGCACAACCCACCAGGGCGCACCAGGCCCCCTGGCGCGCCCATGTGGGTTGTGCCCACCTCGGTGGCCTCCCGCACCCCTTCTTTGCACTATAAATTCCCAAATATTCTGAAACCCTTCGGGGTTAACCTAGATCAAAAGTTTTGCCGCTGCAAGGCTCTGTAGCCACGAGAAACCAATCTAGACCCCATTTCGGCACTCTGCCGGAGGGGGAATCATCACCGGTGGCCATCTTGATCATCCCGGCGGCCACCACGATGAGGAGGGAGTAGTCCACCCTCAGGACTGAGGGTTTGTACCAGTAGCTATGTGTTTAATCTCTCTCTCTCTCGGGTTCTTGAGATGTCACGATCTTGATGTATCGCGGGCTTTGTTAATGTAGTTGGATCATATGGTGTTTTCCCCTCCCTATCTTGTTGTGATGAATTGAGTTTTCCCTTTGAGATTTCGTTGTTATCGGATTGAATACTTTTATGGATTTGAGAACACTTGATATATATCTTGCAATTGAATACTCGTGGTGACAATGGGGTATCGTATTGATTCACTTGATATATGTTTTGGCACTCAACTCGCGGATTCCCGAGGTGACATTGGGGTAATCTATGCATAGGGGTTGATGCACGTTCTTGTCTTTGTTTCTCCGGTAGAAATCTTGGGGCACTCTTTGAAGTTCTTTGTGTTGGATTGAGTATTATGAATATGAATTTGCTTTGGTGTTATTTTAGTACGAACTCTAGGATAGATCGAACGGAAAGAATAGCTTTGTGTTATTTTAGTACGAACTCTTGAATAGATCGAACGGAAAGAATAGCATTGAGGTGGTTTCGTACCCTAAAAACAATTTATTCTTATGTTCTCCGCTAGGTAGGAACTTTGGAGTGATTCTTCATCGCACTTTGAGGGGTGGTTATATGATCCAATTATATTAGCATTGTGGAGAGGTTGCACTAGCGAAAGTACGGACCCTAGGCCTCATTTTCAAGCATTGCAATACCGTTTTTGTGCCCGTTTACTATTTTTACCTTGCTGTTTTTATTTATTCAGATTATAAAAATATATTTCTACCATCCATATTACACTTGTATCACCATCTCTTCACCGAACTAGTGCCCCTATACAATTTGCCATTGTATTGGGTGTGTTGGGGACACAAGAGATTTCTTGTATTTGGTTGCAGGGTCGTTTGAGAGAGACCATCTTCATCCTACACCTCTCATGGATTGATAAACCTTAGATCATCCACTTGAGGGAAAATTGCTACTGTCCTACAAAACTCTACGCTTGGAGGCCCAACACCTGTCTACAAGAATAAAGTTGTGTAGTAGACATCAATGTAGAGGTAGCGTGCCGACGGCGATCACATCGACTTTCGAACCATTTCCCACGCGCATCGTCACCTCGTCCTTAGCCAATCTTCGTTTAATCCGTAGCCTGTTTCGAGTTGCAAATATGAGCAACAGAACCAGTATCAAATACCCAGGCGCTACTACGAGCATTAGTAAGGTACACATCAATAACATGTATATCGAATATACCTTTCACTTTGCCATCCTTCTTATCCGCCAAATACTTGGGGTAGTTCGGCTTCCAGTGACCAGTCCCTTTGCAGTAGAAGCACTCAGTCTCAGGCTTAGGTCTAGACTTGGGCTTCTTCACTTGAGCAGCAACTTGCTTGTTGTTCTTCTTGAAGTTCCCTTTCTTCCCTTTGCCCTTTTTCTTGAAACTAGTGGTCTTGTTAACCATCAACACTTGATGCTCCTTCTTGATTTCTACCTCCGCGGCCTTTAGCATTGCGAAGAGCTCAGGAATTGTCTTATCCATCCCTTGCATATTATAGTTCATCACGAAGCTTTTGTAGCTTGGTGGCAGTGATTGAAGAACTCTGTCAATGACACTATCATCAGGAAGATTAACTCCCAGTTGAGTCAAGTGGTTGTCGTACCTAGACATTCTGAGTATATGTTCACTGACAGAACTATTCTCCTCCATTTTGCAGCTGTAGAACTTATTGGAGACTTCATATCTCTCAATCCGGGCATTTGCTTGAAATATTCACTTCAACTCCTGGAATATCTCATATGCTCCATGACGTTCAAAACGTCATTGAAGTCCCGGTTCAAAGCCGTAAAGCATGGCACACTGAACTATCGAGTAGTCATCAACACGCGACTGGCAGGCATTCACAATGTCTACAGTTGCTGGCGCGGGTGGTACACCTAGCGGTGCTTCCAGGATGTAATTCTTCTGTGCAGCAATCACTACTGCAAGATGCTGCTAACGCGACACTATGATCAGAGACCCTTTCACGAAACTGTGTGCGATGCATTAATCACAAACGGGGATGTAAAAACCCGTCAAAAAAGGTGCAAAACGTTTGCGATGGAGGATGCATCAAACACGGTTCAGCTTTTAGTTGCGTGTGCGATGCAGGGCACATGGTTAACCCGTTCGAACTGTTTGCGATGAGGCAGAACAACAGAAACGGGCAGCCATATCAATGTGTGCGATATACGGCATACAGTTCGCATCGATGAACCATTTGCTATTAGGGAGTGCAACATAAACGGTTAGCCAGATCAAGGTGTGTGTGATATAGGGCATACGGTTCACTCGGACGAACTGTTTTCGATTAGCGACCGCAACAGAAATGGTTCAACTATTTGCGATGAGAATTTACAACATAGACGGTTAATATAGTTAATTCGTGTGCGATTTCGTGTGCGATTCTGTGTGTACAGAAAACTTTGAAAAATGCAAACTAGTTGCTTGCGGTGGCTAGGAGTATCACACACGATGCGTCTGCGACTACTCGTGTGCGATGATTAGTAAGTTACACACGCATTTCCTTATGTTAACACTTGTGTGATAAATAACACGTGGCACCGGATACGGTATTCGGGTTGTGTGTGTGCTCCACTTAGTCTTCCCGCGCTCCACATGGGTGAATTGTAAAATCCACGCCTATTCCCTCACGGTTTCCCGCCACCGGCTAACGGTTGCTGCATATAACCCAGGCGGCAACGCACCGGCGCGACACTCTGCGAAGATCTAGTCCTCACCCATCTACCATTAGTTATTCCAAGCATGCCAGGCAACGACCAAAGCTTCGACGTCGACGCCTACCTGCGTTACATCTTCGGCGAGGAGAACGAGCCGGAGCAGGTCGGGGAGCAAGAGCTTCATCGGCCGGTGCAGGCACCATGGCCCATCGGCAGCGATATCGGCGTCACAGTCCTTGGGAGCACAATCGACATATTGCATAGGAGGTGTGATGAGCAGTTTGCCATCCACCATGCAAAAGATCCAGAGCTGCTCGGCGGCATGATCGACGACCCACCCGAAGAACCACTGTCACCAGTGCTCATCGAGAGCATGATGCCTCGCAAGGAATGGGCAGAGGACCTCTGCGATTCAGTCAAGACAAAGGCAGCCTGCGGCTTCATCATTGCCCGCGGCAGCCGTGTCAACCTCGATCCCGATGATGTGGTGGCCAGGCTCGAGCGCATCCTTGGCGAAGTTGACGTCCCCGACGAAGTAGAACATCGCCAACGTGATATCTTGAGGATGCAGGTGATCGACGGAATTTGCTACCAGGCTAGAGACATGGAAATGGAGCGGTTCTGCGGAGTTGTCATGCGCGCGATTGCACGCTGTCAAGCTCTTCTGGAAGAGGCCCAGCAGCCACAAGAGCCTCCCAGCGCCAGCAGCTCCATAGGCGGAGGTGGGTCGGGACACTCGGAGTGAACGGCCGCAAGGGTGCTATGCTGATCATGGAGTCCGAGAAGACCATCGTCGGAAGGCCGCCAGCCCAGCCTTTTAGCTTATATTTTATTATAATTGTATGCATATGTAGGTCGTGAGTGTTCTGGGCCTTGCCGCATTTGGCATTTTAAATTATCCTGAATATGTAAGACAATTATTAAGAATTATTAACCGTTGCCATTGTAACTTTGCCTCAACGGCGAGCAGAGCGCGCGCAGGGACGCCAGAGCGGAGCGTGCCGCGGCCGCCTCAACGGCGAGCAACCACGTGGTCAACCTTCTGCCATCAATAAATTTTGACCTTGTTTCTCGTCACATTGCTGATTACAACGCAATAAGTAATTGCAAATACGTTCACACCTATCAAACTAATATGTGTTCACACTTAGCACCGGGCTATAAAAACTACCCACTCGAAAATTACTTCACAGTTCCTCTCCTCATCACCCACAAAACTGGTTTTTCTGTCAAGTCGTTCTGCCATGACCGGTAGGAGGAGTTTAGGGTGGACATATAACCAGGCAACAAAGACCAAGGCCGCGGAAGCACTAGAGAGGTCCGGCCGCGAAGCCGCAGCCGCAGCCGCAGCAGAGATGTCCCGGCGCGCCGCGGAGCCCTTGAACGAGCTCTCACGGGCACGCGAGGGCTCTCACAAGCGCATTCATGGCGTCGGCCATCGCGACGAGCCAACGTTCCTGAAGTCCTTCGCCAGCGACGATGACATTCTCGCTGGCGTCACTACGCAGCAGGAGCTGGTCGACGGCTTGATGAAGCTACTCAAGATCAGCGATGCCTCGGTTGACAAGGCGACCGGCCTGGTCGAGCAACTCATGGGTGACAATGCGAAGCTCCTCAAGTTGGTCGCTGAGAAGGAGGAGGAGGCCACCGGCTGAAAGATGCTGCATGAGCAGAGCAGTGCCTCGGAGATGACGCTGAAAGCGGTCGTCGAGGAACTGATGGGTGGCTTGAGGAAGCTTCGGATCGAGCGCGAGCAGGAGGTGGAGGAATTCGTGGCTGCTTTCAAGCAAAGTCATGAGGAATTGAAGAAGGAGCTGGAGGATTTCGCCGCCCGGTGATCCATCGACGAGTAGAGACAGTAGCGACCCAGATCGTTTTGTGCAATTTACTTCTTCTCTTGCCCCTATGTCTTCCGGGCTTTGCCGCATGTGACATTTTAAATTATTTGGAATATGTAAGACAATTATTATCTGCGCCATTGTAAATTTGTCGTCGTATTATCCGTTGCCATTTTATTTGTGGTTGTATTATCCGTTGCCCTATGTGGCAATTTAAATTAGGGCGGAATACGAGTTGAAAACACAAACAAAGCAAATGTTGCCATGGGATCACAAGCAAACACCCTCCGTCCAGGTGCTTTAATTAACCCATTAATGGAGAAGTTGTGAGCGAGGCGGGCGGCGGCTGGTGCATGGAGGTCAAAGAGCTCGCTTCCCGGTGAGCATGGGCGGCCTTGCTGCTCGCACGTGTCCCGTCGAGCCTGCGAGGTGGACAGGATGCAGGCGTCCCGTCGAGCCTGCGCGGCGGACTGCTCGCATGCGTCCCGTCGAGCCTACACGGTGGACTTCTCGCGCTCGTCCCGTCTAATCAAACAGCTTCACGCACGCCACCGAGTATGGTTAAATTTCGACACGGTAAATATAATACAACCGTTTGCGATATTAACGTGTCGGCTTTTTGTTTCAAATAGGACTTCGTTGGCTACTAATGTGTGCGCCTCTTCTCAAACTAGACGATTTTTTTTACCACGGCATATACTCCCTTCATTTTTATATACAAGGCCATAAACTCATATTACATATACTAGGGTAAAATTTAATGTCTTGCATTGTAAACCAGCTTTTCTTTTCGTTTACTGAGATCATTAATAATCCTCATGCATGCAAGAGAGGGAAAGAAAACTGATTGCAGTGTCATTATGACTGCATGCATGCAAGTATTAAATGGTTGCTAGTTCAAGAAAATATCATTAACTTTTGTCTCGATTACTGTTGGTGGCCTTGTATAGATGCAAAGTATATTTTTCATAGTGGCCTTGTATAAGTAAGTAGAGGGAGTATGTGCCATGTCATGAAACCGTGCCAAGTTTCATGTTTTTTGGGTGACTTTTTGATTTACTGGGATTTAAAAACCGATATTCTCATTGTTTCAGGACGACGACAAGTTTTTAATTCATTCTCATTCCTTAAACGAGACCTAAACATGCACCCAATAACACATGTACGATTTCCCACCTATTTTGCTTCACTGGAGCATGTGGTTGTAGTTCAAATTTGAATTATGGGCTACACTAAATGTATAGAAAACTTAGTAATTAGTAATATATATATACACACACACACAATGGCCAAACGAACCCTGAACAGTTTCAAATTTCAGCCCGACACTCCTGTTATTCTATGTTGCCTGTAGAAAACAAAGTTCAAGGCGATAAGAGGCAGCGATTATCGTTTCGCCCACAAGAGGGGCATGTTTCCTACCGGAACCACGAGGGCTGTGACAGGCTCCGGTTTGTAAAAGCTTATAATATAGCTTCGCCCAAATTGGACAATTATATGTACCATGTAGTGAAACCATGCTAAGTTTCATGATTTCCTGGTGTGTTTTGGATTTACAGACATTTAAAAACCGAGATTCACAATGTTTGTGGCCAAGCCAGGACGGCCAGACGGTTGAAATTCGTACCCATTCGTTCCATGGGACCTAAACATGCACCCCAAGGAAACATGTACGTTTTTTCTAGCCATTTTGGTGCACTGGAGCATGTATTTGTAGTTCGGATTTGAATGATGGACATTAAATGCCTAGAAAACTCAATTAATGAATAAAAAAGGTCAAACGAACCCTGAATAATTTCAAAGTTCAGCGCGAATCTCTAGTTGTTTCGTGTCGCGTGTAGAAGAAAATACGAGGCTAGAAGAGGGAGTGATTATCGTTTGGCCCACAAGGGGACACGTTTCCCTATCGAAACCATGAGGGTTCTTGCAACAGGCTCCGGTTTGTAAGAGGTTTGTAATAAAGCTTGGACCAAATTGGCAATGTTTTTACCACGACATATATGTGCCATGACATGACACCTTGCCACCTTTGATGCTTTCTGGTGAGTTTAGGATTTATGGGGACTTAAAAACCGAGATTCGAAATGTTTGAGGACGAGCCAGGACACCAGTAAGGTTGTAATTCGTTCCCATTCCTGGCATGAGACCTAAACATGCACCCAAGGACACATGTATAATTTTTCTAGCCATTTTGGTGAACTAGAGCATGTATTTGTAGTTTAGATTTGAATTATGGACATTAAATGCCTAGGAAACTCAATTAGTGTATAAAAAGGCCAAACGAACCCTGAATAAGCTTAAATTTTAGCACGGATATCTTGTCATTCCATGTTGCCCGTGGAAGAAAATACAAGGCGAAAAGAGGCAGTGATTATGTTTCGCCCACAAGGGGAACACGTTTCCCTATCAGAACCACGAGGCTTCTTTGAGAGAAGCTCCAGTTTTTGTAAGAGGTTTGTAATAAAACTTGGCCCAAATTGGACAATGTTTTTACCACGACATATATGTGCCATGACGTGACACCATGCCACCTTTGATGACTTTCTGGTGAGTTTCGGATTTATGGGGACTTAAAAACCGAGATTCGAAATGTTTGAGGACGAGCCATGACACCGGTATGGTTGTAATTCGTTCCCATTCCTGGCATGGGACCTAAACATGCACCCAATGACACATGTATAATTTTTCTAGCCATTTTGGTGAACTGGAGCATGTATTTGTAGTTCAGATTTGAATTATGGACATTAAATGCCTAGGAAACTCAATTAGTGTATAAGAAGGCCAAACGAACCCTGAATAAGTTTAAATTTCAGCACGAATATCCTGTCGTTCCATGTTGCCCGTAGAAGAAAATACAAGGTGAAAAGAGCCAGTGATTACGTTTGGCCCACAAGGGGGACATGTTTCCCTATCGGAACCACGAGGCTTCTTTGAGAGAAGCTTCGGTTTGTAAGAGGCTTGTAATAAAACTTGCGCCACAATGGACGAAAAAAATTCCTCGACATATAAGTGCGATGTCGTGACACCATGGCAGGTTTCACGATTTTCAGCTTAGTTTTGGATTTACGGGGATTTAAAAACCGAGATTCTTCTCATGAAATGTTTTCAAATAGCACACGGTTCACTCACGAAAGCCGATATTCAATGAAAACTTTGTGGAAACCATATTTTAAAGTTTCATAAAAATCTGAAAAAAAATGTGGGATGTTAAGAAGGTGACGTTTTATTGCGACACAAAATTTCAAATTGAAAAACATTATGAGATGTGAGCTATGAAAAAGACAAACTCCTCCCTGAATAGTGACATTACTATTCGGCACTATTCAACACTGATTTTGTCTTTTTCATAGCTCACATCTCGTAATGTGTTTCAACTTGAAATTTTGTGTGGCAATAAAACATCATCCTCTTAACATCCCGCATTTTTTTGAAACTTCAAAACATCTTTTTCTCGTGGTTTTCACCGGTTTCCACCGAATGTTGGTTTCCGTATGATATCCCCCCCTGCACGCGCGATCTGATTCGTGCGTTCTGACTGGCCAGAACCCAAACCCCACGGATCGTACGTGTGCACCGTTGGATGCTGCCAGATCGAACGGCAACCCTGAGCCCTTTCGACAGCACATGCAGTACATGGGTAAGCACTGTGCGGATGCGTCGTGTAGCTCAGGCTTCCTTCTCTACTAGGTTTTCATTCAAAACAGGCTACCATTTCTCGCCACTCCTCTCATCGGTTTCCCGCCTCTTATCCCAGATATGCATGATGTAGATGTTCGTTTAATTCTTATAGTTCGTCTCATCCAAAATCAATTAGTTTTATGAAAAAAAAACTATTTTAAAATTCATGGAATTGTGCATTGTAAAGGTAAAAACAAAAAGTGACAATTCATTTAGAAAAAAAAGGTTTGGGCAATTAAGATATGGAAGATTATAAAGAACAAAGGAGAAGTACTTGTGTTTTGAGGTTTGTGCATTATGCTTAAGTTCAACGATGGAGTCTTCTAGATTGTACTTGTGGCAGAATCTGGTGGAATGTAGATGATATCCAACGGCCAGTAGTGCTCGGATTTGTCATCTCTGTACCGTCGGATTGGCTTCATCCAACGAGCAACTTTCAAAGTTATTCGCACACTATATAGGTGTATAGATATATAGATATATATAGATGTGTCCCATGCTAGACAAAATAAAGTTTGAGCGCATGCGTGGGACGACCCCCCCCCCCTCCCCGCCGCCGCTGCCTCGAAGTTGGGAAACTGACACCATAGGTATTGAACCAGGCTTGGAGTCGGGTACGGTGTTCGATTTGTAATGTAGTTGGCGTGCCCCATCGAAGTTGTGCATTTGGGATTTAAACACATCATACACCATCATACCCATACATATTTTCGGGCCGCATGCAGTGTATACGGGGTCTTCTGATCGACAACGTCTCCCTTGTGCAGTTTTTTGTGACGACACGGATATCTGTGGGCTCCCCGAGTGTATATATATATATATCATCCCTTTGACCGATAATGAGGGGTATGTGTTGGCCATGAATGGATTCCTCCTGGTTCGTGTTAGGGCCGATCACCGTCAAATGTCGGTCAACCAAAGCTCGAGCTCATGCGTTGTCAGGATTCCCTCCCAGATGCTCGGATTGCTTGGTTCGACCTACATCAAACCCTACGTACGTATCTCGTCCTTCACTACCTTGCCTTCATGGTTGTTTTCTGTATTGAGAGGTAGGCACCACATCTGAATTGTACATTATTCTATATTGAAACACACATCACCCCGGAACAACTACAATAGAATCTGGGCTTGTGATAGAAAAATAGAAAAACGGATCTGGACCATTTGATTGAACATGCATGGTACAGATTGTACTGGAGGGAACCCAGACCACTTACAGTACTTTTTATGAAAACCCCCCTACAACCACTTAGATATAAAACAGGAGTTTAGCAGTAACCACCTCAAGTTTCTCATATCAAATCATTCTGTCCTTAGTAAAAATAATTATTTTCAAATCTTCACCTCATTGATGCCTCCTCCCTTAGTTTTATATAAAATCTATCGCATGAAATCTGCAGTATATTTGATTTTGCTAGCAGCTTGTGCTACATCACAAATCACACAAGAAATCCAAACATGTTTTTTTAGAAGAAGTCCAAACATGTTAGTCACTATGGAGTACGTGAACCTCACCACAAATATTTGAGTATATGGTCCTTAATACATCCACTTCAAGCAAACATACATTCTGAACTACACGACCCCAGACAGGACACGCCAAAAGAGACAGACATACATATTACATTTCTTGAGAGGATAATTTTGGGTACATCATGGGTAAGACTAAGTATGAATGACTAAACTAATCATAGCTCAAGAAGCATTGCCATTAAAAAAATTGCATCAACTTTGCTAGCTTGCCTCCAGCCTTTGCCTCCAGTTCTAGTACTTTTTGCTCATCAAGCTTCTTCTGTTGTGATGCGCACGTCACAGCACCACCCGACCCTGCAGCCTGCTCCACGCCGTTGCACCAACCATGGGTACGATTTGCTACTTACAATGGTGCACTGCAGGTGATCTTTGTTTCGTTATACCAACGATCACACCCACCCAACCACGGCCACTGCAACTCTCTCTCCATAACCAATCTTTTCTCTTTGCTGGGCCAGAATGGTTAGCAGTAAAAATTATTTAGTAAAAAATACATGCTATGCACTTATGAGATCTCATTTTCTATCACAACCAAAAAATATACTTTCAACCAACCTAAATTCAATTACTATTCGGTATTCACCACATGTAATGCCTATCTAGCGAGTATTTACAGGCTGTGACCAGCTATAGAAAACAACAGGGACCTTATAGTTTTAACCATGGACATGGAAATCTCTCGGTTGTTTACTTTATCTCGTACTAGTTCGGCACCTATATATGGCTTGCAATAACATGACACATGATAAGGATGTATACTGTGCTATCAAACATGACTGAATCATGGACTTTAACAAGGAAAAAAGTAAGAACTTATATTGCATAATATTCGAAAGTGTGTGTACCACTTGAGAGAACGATTGTTTCTTTTTCGGTGTACTGGAATCATCAATGAGAAGCATTGGGGAATTAATCTCTGCAAATAAGGTAGAATCGCTGAAATCTTGATTTTCAGAACTATAGATCGATTGTGCTGCAAACAATTTTTTTTTTGCAAAAAACATCAGACAAGGGATTATCAGAATCATAGGTACATCAGCGTATTCTTTACTTCCATACACCAATATTCTGTCCTGATAGTGCTGGTCCTGGTGTGCTAATGCCGACATTTTTACTTGGCACTGCACTCAAGGTGCCTCAGATTACAATTAAAATGGATGTATATTATCGGCTTTAATACTTTGATAGCCAGTGCATTTGTCGTGGCTATTGTTGGAACTGGGAATACTATTCTTGCTTGCTGGCCTGCTTAATGTCACCGATCCTGTTGCTGTGGTTGCACATCCAAAGGTGCTTGGGACAAGTAAAAAGCTTCGTGGTTGTTTCATGGTACCTCCCTTTGCAACATTGCTAGTGATGTTGTTTTCCTCGTAATCTGAGGTGGCTTCTGTATATGCATATACCAAAGTAGTACCTACCCGATCTACATATCAAAGATTTAAAGAGAGCTTCATAGTTTTCATCTTAAAGATAAGAACATTCTATTAGTGGAAAAAACCGAAGTAACATGAATCAAAATTTCGATATGCTGACAAACGGGGCCATTTCAATTTGTTTGCCTAGTAAAATGAATTACTTTCTTTACAGCTTGTCAAGCTATTGACCATGTATCCGTACTACACAAACTAATCTTTTTAGTGATTGTCCTAAACTTCAAGGCCCTAAGATTTTCCACTCATCCTCAACCTCCCAGCTTGGTTCTCCAAAGTACTTATCAATGAAACAAAAGTTGCAAATTAGAGTACCAAACCACCAAGGACAGTAGAAACACACCTTCAAATCGAACTTACTAAAATGTATCGTTTACACAAGAGCAGATTTGATATGAACAAGTAAAGGAAAATATAACTATAGAGATGAATAAATTTACTTGAAAGTAAAATTCGGAGTATTTAACGGGAAAATGAATCACCATGTTGAAGATTTGTAGGTTCGCACGGCGTCGCATCACCGGTCGGGAAGGAGCTGGCAACCGGCTTGCCGCCGCCGAGGTGGGAGGAGCACACGAGCTGACCTGGAGCCTGAGAGAGAGAGAGGAGGCGAACAACTGACCGCTGCCGGAGATTCAGATCAGACGAACTCCGATCTGATCTGCCTCGAACAGCGTCTCCAGCGATACAACGATCTAGAGCCATCGGAGAGATGGTAACTCCACCATGCATACTCGCCCAGCTTAGGGGAGGGATCTGGGCCGCCGCCGCCGCCACTGTTGGGGGGGATATTGTGTGCTGCCGCTGCGTAGGTCATTTGGACTTGAACGACGAGGACAGCGGGGCCAAATTAGCTTGCGGCGAGGGACCTTTTTACAAATTATGCGCACAAACTGCTCCATTCTTATCTGGGCCATCAATCTCGCATCTGATGGTCGATCTATTTTTTCTATTTTTTATCAAAAGCGCAGATTCTATTGTAGTCCCTCCCACACCTTCCCAACGTACATCATTTTGGGCCGCATGCAAGAGGTGCTGGTTTTGTGGTCCTCTCGTGCGATTTTTATGATGGTTCAATCTATTGGCCCAAACGGTTTATCGACAACAACAACTGTCATTTGAACAAACGAAAGATTCATTGGTCCGTCCTATGGTAGGTCATGGCGACATGCATGTATGACCAAAGTATCGATCATTACGTGCATCCGCCCCGCTGACACGAAGTGGGAGGTGGTGGGCCAAGCATCCTAGCTAGGTACGACATTATGTCATTATATATATCTTAGCTAGGTGGTTGTTAGGGTGCTTTCGGGTTTGCGAGGCAGGTGCCACCAAAGTTATGCATTGTGTATTTAAAGTTTTAAACATCCCCAGTATTCGTACATATATTTGGCCACTTCCAGGTGGTTCTTGACTTCTGGCCCCTCTCATCGATCTTCAACGACGCGCCCAACCGTGGGCCAGCGGGGTCAAAGTTGTGCATTGGAATTTTGAACATCACAGACCACCCTTTTCACTCATATATATTTGGGCCACATGCTGGTGTGGCTGTCTTTTGACCCTCTCTAACGTTATTTTTTGCTGCAAAGACTCTGATGACCCTCAACAGACACGGGGTATAATATCTTAACCGTGTGTGATACAAGTGCGATTTGAATCACCACGACCGTGCAAGAGCGAGCAAATTAAGGTCGCGGTACTGGCTCAACCGTGTGCGATGCAAGTGCGCTGAAATCACCACGACCGCGCAAGTGCGAGCAAATTAAGGTGGAGTACTGGCTCAACTGTGTGCGATGCAAGTGCGCTGAAATCACCACGACCGCGCAAAGCGCGAGCAAATTAAGGTGGAGGTACTGGCTCAACCGTGTGCGATGCAAGTGTGCTGAAATCACCACGACCGTGCAAGCACGAGCAAATTAAGGTGGAGGTACTGGCTCAACCGTGTGCGATGCAAGTGCGCTGAAATCACCACGACCGCGCAAGCGCGAGCAAACGGTGGAGGTACTGGCTCAACCGTGTGCGATGCAAGTGCGCTGAAATCACCATGACCGCGCAAGCGCGAGCAAAGGGTGGAGGTACTGCCTTAACCGTGTGCGATGCAAGTGCGTTGTAAAACCACCACCTGTGCAAGCTAAAGGCGGGTAAGTTTATTTGGAAATTAGGACGAACCGTGTGCGATAGACCAGCTAGCTAGAAATATAAAAAACAAACTACCCGCCTTGAGCGTCGCCACTTTTCCTTATTATCATACACGCATATTGTTATTGGATCGTGCGTGATCTTGGGCACTCCCGCCCCGCATCAATTCCTTTATCCAAATTTTAGTAGCCGTCGTACTTCAACCGTCTCCCATACTCCTCCAGCACCGACCTAATAGTAAAATGGCAGTAGCCGAGGCATTTGAACTGTCGCCCTCCCTCGTCCACCACCATATCCACCCACCATTACTAAAAATTTCAGTAGCCGCGGCGTATCCTCAAACACCACCCCCCCCCCCCCGCCATAGTCCCCACCCGCCCCCTCCACCCCTCGAACCCTAGCTCGCGGCCGCCGCCGGTCTACCTGTTCCTCCTAGCTTAGATAATAAAGTTCAGGTTACCCAGCGATTCCCATACCGCCGCCCCACTCCCCTGAGTTTTTAGATGAGACCTGTGGTGTCCCTCCCCACCAGATCCACATCCCCTGCTCTAGAATGTCGCAGTCTAAGCTCGACCATGTATCCCGGGGAGCCCGACGAGTGTTCGGCCAAGAAGAGGTTTATCATAGCCTCTCTGGCGGGCGTTGGCGAGGTGGCCACTGTTCGCCCCGACCTGTCAATCCCGGAGCAACACGTCACCGCGGAAGTCGGCGAAGACGTTGACTACGTTGCCATGCCAAAGGCTTCATGTCAGCGGGCTAGCGTATTGCTGTATCTCAAGAAAGCTGGCTACGACATCAAGCTCGTCCACACTGACGGCTTCACACAGGCCATGTCACAGGTTAAGTGGTCCATCCCCAATCCCTCTGGTTCAACCGCCGTCGATCTCTTCGACAGCCCTGCAGCTGATCTCCTCCACCAAGCGGTCAAGGATTTGCGAGCTTTATACGCCATCGAGCCCATTTTGTCATTTCTGAAGGACACGTTCTACGGCGGCGGCTTGGGATCCTCAATTACTAAGTCAGATCTCATCGACCACGACCACGAGGAGGGCACCCACGAAGGTTCTTCCAAGGTGAAACAACCCATCTGTGACATCAGAGAGCGCACCATGGGTCTGTGCTCTTCCAACTGGAAGGATCCCATCCATGAAATGTGAGGCAACATTCTATCAGCAAATCTTACCTTTTCTAGCTTGCCAACCTGTACCCGTTGTTGTAGTAGCATTTGTCGTGCGGTGCTTTAACTGTGCGGTGTTTAATTATTTCAGTTATGAAAAAATGTATTGTTCAATAGGTCTATGTGATGTTTAAGTATGAATTGTCCACTTTAGTTTCACGAATGGCTATATTTGGTTGTTTATAGTGAGTAGATGCCTTGTTTATCTGTATTTGGTTGTTAGGTTGGTTGGAGTGAGCATTTTTTTCAGTTATCGAGCAGATGCCTTGTTTATCGGTATTTGGTTCTTAGTTTGGTTGCAGTGAGTATTTGTCCAGTTATCAAGCAGATGCCTTGTTTATCTGTGTTTGGTTGTTAGGTGGCTTTTTTTAGCATTTGTCCAGTTACCAAGCAGATGTCTTGTTTATCTGTATTTGGTTGTTAGGTTGCTTTTTTAGCATTTGTCCAGTTATCAAGCAGATGCCTTGTTTATCTTTATCTGCTTGTTAGGTTGGTTGCAGTGAGCACTTGTCCAGTTTTCAAGCATATGCCATGTTTATCTGTATTTGCTTCTTAGGTTGGTTGAAGTGAGACTCTGTCTAGTTTTCAATGGCTATATTTGGTTGTTATACTATTCATTTATGCCTTGTTTATTTCAGTCATTCACAATGTGTTGTTCATTATGTGCAAGTCAGAACTGTGCCGCTCGACTACATCAATACGAGTTTGAACGGCTATATTTGGTTCTAGTTATACCTGGTGTAGTTAACACATGCCCTTTATTTCAGTTTTACACATTTATCTAATGTGATGTTTAAGCATTACCTATGTTCTATTCATTTTCTACAATACCAGTTTGAATCGCAATATTTGATGGCTGTTAAGCCTGCTGTCGGTAACATTGCCTTCCATTTTATATCTGCTTTAACAGCATGCTGAAACCAACACATTCAAGCTATCATTTGGAGATGATGTTGTTTACCTTTGCTATATTTGTTTGATGTTAAGATTGCTGTACTTATCATGCCTTTCCACTACTTATGTAGGACAACAACAGGAGTGGCCACCATTTTCCGCCGAGGTTAGCTTCATCCCTCGGCTTGTACTCCCCCTGTCGTTCCGTAATGTAGTGCATATAGATCCAGGCCTAGACACTAGTTAGCTTCTAATATTGACTTGTTGCTTGTAGGTACATATGCCCTTGGCAAGGATCCACGCATCGACCCTTTTTGCGTATGGGGCAATGAGATATTGATGAACAAGCATCAAGTGAGGAAACCGATAAGGATTATTAGCAAAAAGATACGAATGGTGGCAAGCAAATTATTTGTTTATGCTCTATCCAACACAACAGTGAGCTGTAGGATGGTAACTACAAACTCTGCAGCCTTCTCTTTGTACTACCCATAATGAGTTGTTAGACAACAATGTCTGAATCTTTTTTGTTCCCAGTGGTTCCCGAAGCAGTTCACTCAAGATTACCTCGCAAACTACATGATTGGTGGACACACAATGAAGGTTAAAGTATTTCATCTAGACTACAATGAGCATCGAGAAGTCGTAATGAAGACAGTGAAGGATGGATGGGCAGCCATCACAAGGGGTTGGCCTAGAGTCGTGCGCGCATTACGCATGGAGGAGGGCACAATATGGGCATTCCGCTTCACCTTCTCCAGCAACCAGAATGTCTTTCGCCTCCCTCTTTACAGTCTTTAGTACAACTGTGGTTCATCATTCTTTACTTGGTGCTTCTGTAGTTCTTCAGTATATGTACCTGTGCATCGAATTATGGATTCATGGTTGAACCTATATTTGTAATAAACATGGTTGGATATGAAATAAGTGATTGCCTACTTTCAAATTCAAAACATGTGATTTTTAAATTAGGGATTAATTGGATTAATTAGGGATTAACTATGGATTAATTAGGGATTACACTGCACATGGTTTGCGAAAGCGAAACCTCTGTGATATACGTGCAGATCAGAAACGTTTCTGGGATCCACTACGTGTGCGATCAATCTCCACTGCACACACGACTTTCTCTTGAAAACTGTTTGCGTTAGGCCACCTTGCACAAACGTTTACCACATAAAAAGTGTGTGTGATAGACAGACTTTGCCACACAGTTTCTTTTGCGCACCGTGCGTGATGCATTCAATAACGCAAACAATAAAATTATTAATATCGTGTGCAATGGCAACGCTATCACAAACGATTTAATGGGAAAAATTGTGTGTGATGTACTTGTGAACGGAAACGTTTTCCTTGGAGCGACTGTGTGGGATGTACATACAAACGGAAACGTTTAGCGGGGACTGGCTGTGTGGGATATACTTGTGACCGGAAACAATTTCGCCGTATAATTGTATTTTTAGCTCTACTGTACGTATTTCCGTATTTGAGCGCTCGCCAGTCGCACACGACCTCATTTTGCCGAGTGTGTGTGCCAGGAGGGCATATCCCCGACAGTTTATGGGTCGTGTGGGAAGGACCCCCTATCACCCACACTCACTTGGCGACGGTTCCAGATGCCGTCGCGGAAAGGGGCTAAAAACCGTTTGTTTAGCACCGGCGCGTACCAGTGAATGAGGATAATCCTCAAGTTACGGACCCAGTCCGTGTAGTTGCCACCATCATCTTTCAACTTAGCTTTCTCTAGGAACGCATTAAAATTCAAAGGAACGGTAGCGCGGGCCATTGATCTACAACAACATAGACATGCAAAATACTATCAGGTACTAAGTTCATGATAAATTAAAGTCCAGTTAACCATATTCATTAAGAACTCCCACTTAGATAGACATCCCTCTAGTCATCTAAATGATCACATGATCCATATCAACTAAACCATGTCCGATCATCACGTGAGACGGAGTAGCTTTCAATGGTGAACATCACTATGTTGATCATATCTACTATATGATTCACGCTCGACCTTTCGGTCTCAGTGTTACGAGGCCATATCTGCATATGCTAGGCTCGTCAAGTTAACCCGAGTATTATGCGTGTGCAAAACTGGCTTGCACCCGTTGTATGTGAACGTAGAGCTTATCACACCCGATCATCACGTGGTGTCTCAACACGACGAACTGTAGCAACAGTGCATACTCAGGGAGAACACTTATACCTTGAAATTTAGTGAGAGATCACCTTATAATGCTACCGCCGTACTAAGCAAAATAAGATGCATAAAAGATAAACATCACATGCAATCAAAATAAGTGATATGATATGGCCATCATCATCTTTTGCCTTTGATCTACATCTCCAAAGCACCGTCATGATCACCACCGCCACCAGCTTGACACCTTGATCTCCATCGTAGCATCGTTGTCGTCTCGCCAACTATTGCTTCACGACTATCGCTACCGCTTAGTCATAAAGTAAAGCAATTACATGGAGATTGCATTTCATACAATAAAGCGACAACCATAAGGCTCCTGCCAGTTGCCGATAACTTCTACAAAACATGATCATCTCATACAAGAATTTATATCTCATCACGTCTTGACCATATCACATCACAACAAGCCCTGCAAAAACAAGTTAGACGTCCTCTACTTTGTTGTTGCAAGTTTTACGTGGCTGCTATGGGCTTCCAGCAAGAACCATTCTTACCTACGCATCAAAACCACAATGATTTTTTGTCAAGTGTGCTGTTTTAACCTTCAACAAGGACCGGGCATAGTCAACCTCGATTCAACTAAAGTTGGAGAAACAGACACCCACTGGCCATCTGTGTGCGAAGCACGTCGGTAGAACCAGTATCATGAACGCGGTCATGTAATGTCGGTCTGGGGTGCTTCATCCAACAATACCGCCGAATCAAAGTAAGACATTGCTGGTAAGCAGTATGACTATTATCGCCCACAAATCTTTGTGTTCTACTCATGCATATAACATCTACGCATAGACCTAGCTCGGATGCCACTGTTGGGGAACGCAGTATTTCAAATTTTTTACCTACGATCACGCAAGATCTATCTAGGAGATGCATAACAACGAGCGGGGAGAGTGTGTCCACGTACCCTCGTAGACCGAAAGCGGAAGCGTTTAGTAACGCGGTTGACGTAGTCGAACGTCTTCGCGATCCAACCGATCCAAGCACCGAACGTATGGCACCTCCACGTTTAGCACACGTTTAGCTTGATGACGTCCCTCGATCTCTTGATCCACTTGAGGACGAAGGAGAGTCCGTCAGCACGATAGCGTGGCGATGATGATGATGAAGTTACCGGCGCAGGGCTTCGCCTAAGCACTACGACGATATGACCGAGGTGTGTAACTGTGGAGGGGGGCACCGCACACGGCTAAGACAATTGATCTTGTGTGTTTTAGGGTGCCCCCTGCCCTTGTATATAAAGGAGGGGAGGGGAGGCCGGCCGGCCCTTGTAGGGCCCGCCAGGAGAGAGGAGTCCTACTAGGACTCCAAGTCCTAGTAGGATTCCACCTGGAGGAAGGGGGAAGGAAGGGAGAGGGGGAAGGAAGGAAAGGTCAGCCCCTTGTGGCCCTTCTCTCTCCCCACTAAGGCCCATGAAGGCCCATTAGTTCCCCCGGGGGGTTCCGATAACCCTCCGGCACTCCGATATATATCCGGTACCTCCCGGAACTCATCCGGTGTCCGAATAACATCGTCCAATATATCAATCTTTATGTCTCAACCATTTTGAGACTCCTCGTCATGTCCGTGATCTCATCCGGGACTCCGAACAAACTTCGGTCATCAAATCACATAACTCATAATACAAATCGTCATTGAACGTTAAGCGTGTGGACCCTACGGGTTCGATAACTATGTAGACATGACCGAGACACATCTCCGGTCAATAACCAATAGCGGAACCTATATGCTCATATTGGCTCCTACATATTGTACGAAGATCTTTATCGGTCAAACCGCATAACAACATACGTTGTTCCCTTTGTTATCGGTATGTTACTTGCCCAAGATTCGATCGTCGGTATCATCATACCTGGTTCAATCTCGTTACCGGCAAGTCTCTTTACTCATTCCGTAATGCATCATCCCGCAACTAACTCATTAGTCACATTGCTTGAAAGACTTATAGTGATGAGCATTACCGAGAGGGCCCAAAGATACCTCTCCGATACACAGAGTGACAAATCCTAATCTCGATCTATGCCAACTCAACAAACACCATCGGAGACACCTGTAGAGCATCTTTATAATCACCCAGTTACGTTGTGACGTTTGATAGCACACTAAGTGTTCCTCCGGTATTCGGGAGTTGCATAATCTCATAGTTAGAGGAACATGTATAAGTCGTGAAGAAAGCAATAGCAATAAAACTAAACGATCATTAATGCTAAGCTAACGGATGGGTCGTGTCCATCACATGATTCTCTAATGATGTGATCCCGTTCATCAAATGACAACACATGTCTATGGTTAGGAAACTTAACCATCTTTGATTAACGAGCTAGTCAAGTAGAGGCATACTAGGGACACTCTGTTTGTCTATGTATTCACACATGTACTAAGTTTCCGGTTAATACAATTCTAGCATGGATAATAAACATTTATCATGATATAAGGAAATATAAATAACAACTTTATTATTGCCTCTAGGGCATATTTCCTTCAGTCTCTCACTTGCACTAGAGTCAATAATCTAGATCACATAGTAATTATTCTAACACCCATGGAGTCTTGGTGCTGATCATGTTTTGCTCGTGAGAGAGGCTTAGTCAACGGGTCTGCAACATTCAGATCCGTATGTATCTTGCAAATCTCTATGTCTCCCTCCTTGACTTGATCGCGAGTGGAATTGAAGCATCTCTTGATGTGTTTGGTTCTTTTGTGAAATCTCGATTCCTTCGCCAAGGCAATTGCTCCAGTATTGTCACAAAAGATTTTCATTGGACCCGATGCACTGGGTATTACACCTAGATCGAATATGAACTCCTTCATCCAGACTCCTTCATTTGCTGCTTCCGAAGTAGCTATGTACTCCGCTTCACACGTAGATCCCGCCACGACGCTCTATTTGGAACTACACCAACTGAGAGCTCCACCATTCAAAATAAATATGTATCCGGTTTGTGACTTAGAGTCATCCGGATCAGTGTCAAAGCTTGCATCGACGTAACCGTTTACGACGAGCTCTTTGTCACCTCCATAAATGAGAAACATATCCTTAGTCCTTTTCAGGTATTTCAGGATGTTCTTGACCGCTGTCCAGTGATCCACTCCTAGATTACTTTGGTACCTCCCTGCTAAACTAATAGCAAAGCACACATCAGGTCTGGTACACAACATTGCATACATGATGGAACCTATGGCTGAGGCATAGGGAATGACTTTCATTCTCTCTCTATCTTCTGCAGTGGTCGGGCATTGAGTCTGACTCAACTTCACACCTTGTAACAAGGCAAGAAGCCTTTCTTTGACTGATCCATAGGGAATTACTTGGCCGTTTGCAGTCTGGGGGCTGGATATGGTTGGACCTTTTAAAAGATCCAAGGACAAAAAGACTCACCTCTTGGTGGCGGTTGACAAGTTTACGAAGTGGGTTGAGGCAGAGCCGGTCAGCAAGTGTGACGCGGCAACGACGGTTCAATTCATCAAAAAGGTGATTTTCCATTTTGGCTACCCTCACAGCATCATAACTGATAATGGCACTAATCTGTCCAAGGGTACTATGAAAGAATTCTGTCGACGAGAACATATTCGTCTTGATATCTCATAAGTGGCTCACCCCCAGTCCAATGGTCAAGCTGAAAGAGCCAATCAAGAAATCTTGAGAGGCATAAAACCCCGGCTTATGGTCCCTTTGCAGAGGACGCCGAGTTGCTGGGTTGAGGGGTTGCCCTTAGTGCTTTGGAGTATCAATACTACCCCCAACAGAACCACGGGTTATACGCCTTTCTTCATGATTTATGGAGCAGAGGCGGTTCTTCCTAGTGACATCCGTCACGACTCGCACCGTGTGGCGGCTTACGTTAAAGCTGATAATGAAAAAGCACGTCAGGATGATCTTGACCTTCTTGATGAGGAGCGTGATCTTGTGGCGGCACGTTCAGCGATTTACCAGCAAGATTTGCGTCGTTATCATAGCCGCCGGGTTAAAACCCGGACCTTTCAAGAAGGTGACTTGGTGCTCCGGCTCATCCAGGATTAAACTGATATGCACAAATTATCCCCAACTTGGGAAGGGCCTTTTGTGGTCAGCAAAAATTTGAACAACGGGTCGTACTACCCCATTGATGTTCGAGACCACAAGGACTGACGCACGTCAGAGGAGGAGACCCGCCGGCCGTGGAACATTGCTCATCTTCGGCCTTATTACACCTGAGCCACCGGCTCTTGTGATGTACATACTTTTAATTACCAATGTATATATTATGATCAGTATAATAAAGCCAGCATCCCTGATAATTCAGGGCCTCTATCATTTCATTTCTGAGTATCCGAGTCTTTATTGTCACTTCATCAGATCACTTGGGGGCTTCTTGCTCATTAAGCATAGCTGTGACTACCCTCTTGATCCGGCTTGCACGCCTTGTTACAAATAACATGGGGGCTTTCTGCTCACTGAGCATAGCTATGACTACCCTTTAACCGGCTTATACGCCTTATTGCAGACGACTTGGGGTTTTTTCTACCTAAGTTAAAAGGTTGCCAAAGAGAACTTGCTACAATGTGCAGTTCAAACATAGGTAACCTACCTTGATGGTTTATTATAGGTCACTTGGTGGCTTCCTGTTCAATGAACATAGCTATATTTCCCTTTTGATCGGCTTGGATGCCAGGTGTATTCACCAAAAATCCGGGTTATCCTACCTTTGTATGTCTGCCACTCCGCCCAGGTAATCCTGGAATGGCCCGCTGTACTTTTGACAGTCAATCTTATAAAGACCCTGAACTTGTCAAAGTTAAAACGGCGATTGGTCATGTGAGGCCCGGCTTACAAGTTCGAATAAAGGATTAACTCCGTGGCTGGGCGGCCCTTGAACAGCACTTCATATTGAGGCTTGGAGGCCTATGAAGGTGTCGGCGTTCTAGGAACGGGGGGTCCCCAGACTTGCCTGCCTGTGGCCCACGGCGTGGCTGTGCTGCAGGCCTGTACGGCCCAACTTCATCAACGAGACATTCAAGACCCTCGCGAGGTGCCAAGCCTTGCGAGGCGGACGACGCAAGACCTCCTCAGGAGCGGCCTCACCAGGCTGCCTCGTGAGGAGCGGAGAAATCAAGGCAGGGCAAACCTCGCGAGGCTCTCGTGACGTGAGCCATGACGATCAAGGTCAGGCGGGCGCCAGCACGCGCAGCGTCCTTGTTTCCTCTTTGGTGCTAAGGAGGCAAGCACAGGCGCGGAGTACCGAGGCATCATGGAAAGGTTTCCATATCAGTGCAACGAGACCAAGACCAGCTGGACGGCAGGACGGAGGTCACCATGGAGCCCGAGGCGGCGTCATCACCAGAGTCTTTTGCAGACGAAGACCGCTTTTGTCAGGATAAGTTGTACTAGCTGTCCCCTTTCAAATTGGCCGCCGTTGTTGGCTCCCTTCCCGCTCAATATTTGGGGAGAGGACCAGGGCCTATATAAGTAGAACTAGCCATCATAGTGGAGGCAACTCATCTTGGACTGGATCTACACACCCACAAGTCTGCAGAGCACAAGAACACCTCAACCTCAGGAGGCTGTTCTTCCCCTTGTACTGTTCATCATCAGCCCAAGAGGCAATCCACCACCACCACACTGGAGTAGGGTATTAAACCACAACGGTGGCCCGAACCAGTATAAATCTTGTGTCTTTCTGTTGCGAGTTCGTCGAGTTTGTCCGCGAGATCTTAGCGAGCTAGGGCGTAGATCGATAGGGAGGAAATCTCCGCGCACACCCCAGTGTTCGAACCTTAAGGGTTTTTCCGGAACCCGTGATCCGACATTTGGTGCGTCAGGTAGGGGTGCACCGGAGATTCCCTTCCGTCGTTCGCGTCCAGTTGCTCCATCGTCTCCATGGCGGACGCTCGCCGTGCTCGTGCCGAGCGTCGGGCCGCCCTGGCCACCCGCGTCGCTCGGACGACTCCCGTCGGTGGGCCACCTTGTCGTTCTCTGTCTCCTGCCGCCAACGCCGCCACCGGCCCGGCAGAGAACGAGCAGCAAGCGTCCTCGCTGCACCCCTTGGTGCGGCAGGACGGCCGCACCGCCACTCCATCGCTGACTCCTGCTGGTTCGTCGTCCCACGCTCGTCGCGCTCCCATGGACGCACGGGCCGCGCTCCTCATGGCGCACGAGCTCCTGCGCTACCGCCCGGTCGACGACCTCTACGAGGACTGGCTCGACCGCCTCACCAAGCTTGTCTGCGCCGCAGGAGGCTCCGCTGTGTTGTCCCTCTCTCCGCCGGGCCCACCGCCAGCTTTAGGCGATGCAGCTCACGGAGCGCCTCCACCAGCTCTGCCCCAAGATGGCGCCTTGGCGCCAAGGCGTGCGGCTCCGCGACGCGATCCGCCGCGTCTGGCGCCCGCGCGTGAAGAAGGAAGCTGCCAAGAAGTTCCTCGACCGCAAGAGAACGCTCCGCCACTCCTCGCCCTGCCGCGCTAGGATCGTCTGCCGCGGCAGGCCCCCGCGCCACTTGCCGTGGCGGCGCGTGGGCGCCAGGACCAAGCTCCGCCTCCGAACCTTCACCCCCAAGCTGCGTAGCGTCGCCTGACCGGGCAAGTTCAAACCAAATCGCCTCGACCCCGTGGAGTTCCTGCAGCTCTACGAGCTGAGCATCGAGGCGGCCAACGGCGACGAGAAAGTCAGGGAGAACTGGTTCCCTATGGCACTCAAAGATGGCGCCCGTTCGTGGCTCCTGAACCTGCCTCTAGGCTCAATCTCCTCCTGGGACGAGATGTGCGACCGCTTCATCACCAACTTCCAGGGCACTTGCGACCGCCCGCTGGCCGCGGGTGACCTGCGCCGCATCAAGCAGCAACCAGGAGAGACCCTCCAAAAGTACATCCAGCGCTTCAACAACACTCGCCTCAAGATCCCTAAGGTGACGGATGAGGCCATCATCTCCGTGTTCTCTGATGGCGTCCGCGACATCAAGATGAAGGAATAGCTCGCTATCCACGAGGAGCTGTGCACATCTCAGGAGCTGTTTAACCTGGCGACCAAGTGCGCAAGAGCTGAGGAAGGGCGCCTCTCCCTCCTCGAGCTGCCAGCTGCAGGCCCGGAGGAGAAGAAGGCCAAGGCAAAGGACGTGAAGCGCAAGTAAGCAGTTGTGCTTGCAGCGGAGCCGGACACCAAGCGAGGCAGAGATCAGCCCAAGTCGTCCAAGAGTAGTCGGCCATTCCGCGCCTTCCACAACCTGAACACCCACAACGCCAGCGACTGTCAAGAGCTCAGAGCCATTCGAGAAGGACGCTTCGGTCGACGCCCCGAGCGCAGCTACCAGGGCTACGGCCGAGGAGGAGGACGTGGTGGTGGGCGCTGGGACGACCGTGGCCTGCGCCAGGAGTGGCGCGACAGGCCTCGTGAGGACCACTGGCAGGATCATCCTCGCGAGGGCGCCCGGAGGGACCAGCCTCGCGAGGATCGACCTCAGGGCAACGTCGGTCTTCCCCCGCTGCCGCCACCGCCTAGAAGGAACGACGACCACCATCAAGAGGAGGGGGCTGGGGGCTTCAAGGAGCCGCGCGCTATCGCCTGCATCTTGGGCGGAGCTCAGGCCCCAGCCTCGCAGCGTATCTTCAAACAGTTTGCTCATGAAGTGAATGCAGTCCTCCCCAAGCTGGAGGCCACGCGCCCGCTCAGGTGGTCCCAATGCGCCATCACCTTCAACTCGGCAGATCAGCTCAAGTGCGTAGCTACCGCCGGCGCCCTGCCAATGCTTTGTTCACCAGTCATCATCAACGTGCAAGTTACCAAGACCCTCATCGACGGCGGCGCAGGACTCAACGTCCTGTCCGTCGACACGTTTGACAACCTCCAGGTGCCATATGACCAGCTTCAGCCTACCAAGCCTTTCTCAGGAGTGACCGACGGTCCACCACACCGATAGGGCAGGTCCGCCTCCCTGTCACCTTTGGAGAACGCAAGAACTACCGCACCGAGCTCCTCGACTTTGACGTCCCGCACATCCGCCTGCCATACAACGCCATCCTTGGGTATCCAGCCCTGGCCAAGTTCATGGCAGTGACCCACCACGGCTACAACATCCTCAAGATGCCGGGAAGCAGCGAAATCATCTCGGTCCCATGCGAAGAAAGAGACGCGGTGTGCTCCCTCGAGCGTGCCTTTCAAGCTACAGCAATCAACGACCCCGACAGCCAAAGCGATGGCCCTCCGGAGGCCATCCCCAAGAAGAAGAAGTAGTTGCACCGTGCCAGACCTCAGGAGGGTGGCGTCGCAGCTGGAACCTCGTCAGGATCAGCGCCTGCTCCGGGGGTGCCTCCCTCTGTCGCATAGGAAGGCGCGCCCAGCAACCTCCTCGGGCAGGGCTCGGGGGCTCTCTTCTGGAGGGCCTCAGACCTTGCCAACATCACGAGGGAGGCGCTCGGGCACCACTTGGAGGCGTGCTTCAAGGAACGTTTCCCTCAGGAGGACACAGGGCAAGGAGCGCCCACCATTCAGGAGTTCATGACCAAGACCAGTCAGGAACTGCAGGACGCAAGGGCCATGCGCGGCGACCGCCGCTTACGAGGCGCAGCTCCTCATCCAGGTGAGGATGCCGGGCTGCGTGTCTGCGTCGACGTTCCATGGCTCAACAGGGCCGCCTCTCAGGAGCTTTTCTGGCCTTCACGCGTGGGCCGTTGCGAGGGTCCACCACACAGCTACGTTCGCATGCCCTTCGGCTTGCCGAGTGTGTCGTCAGCCTATCAGCGCAACCTGCGGTGTGTCCTGGCATCTCAAGAGGCCAGGCACCACGCCATCCTGGCAGAGATGGAGACGGTCCTCAGGGAACCACCTGAGCCCCCAGAGCCTCCCGAGGCTCAGGGCCCCGGTGGCTCGTGAGGAGCAATCCCTTCACTGCGTACCTTCAGCTGCCCCAACAACCCTTCATCAACAGAACCAGGTGACATTTTCCAAGTTCATTTAGCTGGGAGCGCCCCTTGGGCTGCATCATTCCCAGGCCGCGTGGGTCCGTCCCTGCGGCATGTATCACTTTTGCGTATGTCTTTAGCTTACCCTGTTGGGGGCACCCCTCGGGCTGCATCATCCCCAAGCCGCTCGGGCCTGACCCAGTGGCATGTATCTTGCTGCATTTACCCAAGCTGATCTGCTTTCCATGCCTAATCTGCCTGTGATTATCACCTGCTCGATTATCACCTCCCACGGGGGCTGCTCACACTAGCACGGCGCTGGCGCATGGGTCCGTCCCTGCCACGTCGACAAACCTGAGCGGTCGAGCTCTGACTCGTGGCACGCTCCGCGCACGTCACCTCACCAGGCCCTCAGTGCCTTCATTTCCTCGTGGAGCAACCAGTGGCAGGCTGGCAACCATAACGGCAAAACCGTGTTTCTCCTTGTGCTGGTTCGCAGGGATCTCATGAGGAGGATGGCAGGCGGCACCGCGAGCTTCCTTTTCTCCCGTGCAATCCGCTTGCGCGTTAAAAGGGGGGCTCCTGAGCATCGCGACTCAGGAGCTCTTATTGGCTCTCCAGCCCTCACCCCCCGGCCTTGACCACGTCATCGCGACCTGGCATACCGGCAGCGGCTGAGCTCACTCAAGGGCCGGGACCTGAGGACGTAGAGCACTAAGGAGAACATGGGAGAAGGGAGACTCGTATGGGCCCGACCTAGCTATGCTGCGGAAGGTTGCGCACGAGCCTGGCGCATCACAAGGACTCGGCCCCAAGCTAACAAGATAAGTCCCGCGCTCGTACCAACTAATCGTTGGAGCCTAGGTGCTACGCTCGCTGCATACCTGTCGCGGCCACGTCGTCCCCCTTTCTTACCTTACCATGGCTGCTTGAGCACTAAAGGGGACCTCCTGAGCATCGCGCCTCAGGGGCTTTTACTGGACCTCGGGCCGATCACCTCCTGGCCTTGACCACAGCATGCGACCTGGCATACCAGCGACGGCTGCAGCCTGCCTGGGGACCAGGGCCTGTCAGCGTAGAGCAACAATCTATCGCGAGGTTGGAAAGGGGAGACCGAGCCTTAACAGGACATGCGTTTGCAAATTTTCATAACAAGGAAGATATACACAAAAGAGAATACGGACCCTTTACACACCCCCACGGGGTACTCCATGATTCTTCGCAGGGAACAAAAGACGCGAACTTCGAGGAATCCTACCTACACCCTCCCGTGGCGGACGCCATCATCAACAGTAGGTCGCGGGAGGCCGGCGCCAACCCCATCCAAATCAGCGGCGGCAACGGTTGGACGACGCAGCCCTGCTCCGGGCGCGGTGGGAGCTCAGGGGCACGTAGCTATCGTCGCTCGTCTCCGGAGTCTCGTAGAGCTCGGGAGAACCGTTGGACTCCCCGGGGCTGCTGCTGCTGGAGTAGCCACGGGCGGAGCATGCGTCAACCTGGCGCTCCCCTTTAGGGCAACACTCCAGGCGGCGGTCCTCCGTGTCGAAGACCTTGAAGAAAAGCGTGGAGGCGCCGTCATACTCGAAGTGGATCGCGAGGGCGCCCTTTGCACAGCAAACCTGCTCGACCTCGCCCCAGTCGCAGATCATGAAGATCTTGCCGGAGGGGACTGCTTCGACCTCTGCTCCGGTCGCCGGAGCGTCGCAGTCAGCATGCTATAGCCAGAGCTCGAGAAGCCCCTTCGGCGGCATCACGTCAGCGGAGAACTGCGGGAAGCGGGTCCAAGAGCTTGGAGGCATCGGCGCCCATAGCACAAGCTCGCGCGAGGAATCCGCCGCATGGATTCCAGGAGCAACGGCACGCATTGCCATCGCGCGGCTACCCCGGGCGCGGCGCGAGCGGTGCCGCTCGTCGCTCCCTCCTCCTGCGCCCCCGGCCCGGGCGTACAAGGGTAGCGGATACCCCAGAGGAGGCCGCTCGCACCAAGGCCTCGTCACCACCTGCATCGCCGCTTCGTCACGACGATGGACCGGCCTCTTCTTCGGCGAAAGCGGCCCTGGATCATTGCGGGGAGCCTTTCCTTTCTCCTTAGCGGAGAACCTTCGGATGGGCGCCATCGTTGCTAGCAGAGGAGCAAGGCGGAGGAAGCAGGCAAACCACGGAGAGATGGGTGACGGGGGCTCTGCCCCCCTCCCCATTTATAGCGGAAGAAGGCCAACCGCCGCCTCCCACGATCACAGGTAATGATGGTTTTCCTTGCATGTCGCAGGGACTTGTCAAGTCGAGCAGTTGTTGAGGCCGCGTGGGGAAGCGGGGACGCCCACGTCCAATCAGCCGCCAAGCGTCGACCAAGGCCGCTGGCTTTTGGGGCCTGCGGCGCTCCTCCCTTGACCTTTGGCTTCACCGTGAAGCCAAGCCCGAGCACACCTTGGTCCCGGGGGCTACTGTCGGCGTTCTGGGAATGGGGGTCCCCAGACTTTCCTGCCTGCGGCCCACGACATGGCTGTGTTGCAGGCCTGTACATCCCAACTTCATCAACGAGACATTCAAGACCCTCGCGAGGGGCCAAGCCTCGCGGGGCGGACGATGCAAGACCTCCTCAGGAGCGGCCTCACTAGGCTTCCTCGCGAGGAGCGGAGAAATCAAGGTAGGGCAAACCTCGCGAGGCTCTCATGACGTGAGCCATGACGATCAAGGTCAGGCGGGCACCAGCACACGCAGCGTCCTTGTTTTCTCTTTGGTGCTAAGGAGGCAAGCACAGGAGCGGAGTACCGAGGCATCAAGGAAATGTTTCCATATCAGTGCAACGAGACCAAGACCAGACGGACGGCAGGACGGAGGTCACCATGGAGCCCGAGGCGGCGTCATCACCAGAGTCTTTTGCAGGCGAAGACCGCTTTTGTCAGGATAAGCTGTACTAGCTGTCCCCTTTCAAATTGGCAGCCGTTGTTGGCTCCCGTCCCGCTCATTATTTGCGGAGAGGACCAGGGCCTATATAAGTAGAACTAGCCACCATAGTGGAGGCAACTCATCTTGGACTGGATCTACACACCCACAAGTCCGCAGAGCACAAGAACACCTCAACCTCAGGAGGTTGTTCTTCCCCTTGTACTGTTCATCATCAGCCCAAGAGGCAATCCACCACCACCACACTGGAGTAGGGTATTACACCACAACGGTGGCCCGAACCAGTATAAATCTTGTGTCTTTGTGTTGCGAGTTCGTCGAGTTCGTCCGCGAGATCTTAGCGAGCTAGGGCGTAGATCGATAGGGAGGAAATCTCCGCGTGCACCCCAGTGTTCGAACCTTAAGGGTTTTGCCAGAACCCGTGATTCGACAGAAGGCCTTGTTTTTTCTGATTAGTTATTTTTTATGAACATTATTTTGGTTCATATTCTTGTACCATATTGACATATGGTTTAAAATTGATTCAGGCCATGTGGCCTTAATCCTTATGACTCATATTTGAGCATATCTTGGGTTTTGATAACCCGGCCTGGTGTTGGATGATAAGTCGCCAGTATGCTTTGATTATACACTTGGAGTTCTGCGCTCTAAGTTTTTGGGCTGTTACCCTGACTGCATATGGCGCTGTAAGCCGACAGTATGAACAAATCTCACAGGTATGTTATTTACTTGTTATATGAATATGCGAGGTTTTGATAACCCGCCCTGGTTATGGACTATACAATCACCGGTGAATTTTATATGGGACATCATGACCCGCCCTGGGGTAAACCGCTAGGGCACATGTTATCTTCTTGTGTGCAGGGAATATGATAATATGATCTGCGTGATTGATAACATGATGAGCATAAGCAGCAGATCTTCAACATCAGATCGGCGATTCAAAGTGTTATGCAAATAAACATGCACGATGGCATGGCAAATCATTGTTTTTTACTACCCTATTACACGGCTTTCCAATCCCAAATGATTAACTATTTTTTCAAGAAGAGTCGGGAGACAGTCTTAGAGCCACCTTGTGGTTCAGTTGCCTTGGTCTTACTGGGTTGAAGCTTCCGGCTTATCCAGCGCCGGTTCTTCCTCTTCCTCCACTAGCTCGATATCAGGTGATGTCTAATTCACACCAGTTACGGCTTTGAATACAGATTCATCATCTATGAGCGTGGATGGATCAATATCAGGAGCAAAAGTGTGCTTACGTGTGTTGGAGGAATAAGATCCATAACGGGATAAACAGGCGCTTTCAATTTTTCATTTTGACGGTATAAGCCGCTATATGCTTGGAGAGCTCAGATTCCTCAGCTAGCTTGCTTGCCAAAGGTTGAATCTCCCTTACAATTTTGGTGAAGTCTTCTGCAGTGAAGGGAGACCCGTCTTCTTTTAAGCTTGGAAAGCCAGTAGCCAACTCCTCCGGGTCAAGCTCTGCCTGCCATGCTTTGGCCCGGCTCAGGGCAGTGATGGCGCCAGTTCTGACGGCTGACCATTTTATTTCCTCTGCCCTTTGGGGTACAACTGACAGCTTGTCCAGTGTTTCTCTGATAAGAGAAGGCGGATGTTTGGTATAAGAGACATCAGCTATAGCGTGTTGCGCGCCTGTGTATAACTGTTCAACAAGGGTGTAGGCAGCTTTCAGCTTCACGTGCATATCTGAGCCAAGATTGGAAATTTTGGAGCCTGCAGTAAGCAAAGATATTGATAAGCCGGCTACTGATTTGCTATGCTATGCATTGGTAGGGAAAGATTGAAGTACAATGTTACTCACCAAAGATGGCGGCTGTCATGCTATTGGTTTGATGCTTCAAGCCGGATAACTCATCAGTCACCGGCTTAAGAGCAGCTTCAGCATCTTCCGCTCTTTTTAACAGAGCCGCCTTTTCAATGCCCCAGCCGGTTCTCTCCGCGCTGAAATCCTTCTTCAGCTTCTCAATGTCCTCCAAAGTGGTCTTTAGCTCTGATTTTGCCTTGGAAGTTTCAGATTGCTGGGTTTGGATGTTCTGCCGCAGATCCACCACTTGAGATTCTTTCATATTTAATTTCATCCTTCAAGATAAGGAGATTAAGCAATAGTTTGTGGTTATGGTAATCATCTTATTTGAAGTCCCAAGCACAATACAAGTATTTTACTTGGCACTTGGGGGCTAATGTACACTGCTCTTTTTGAAGGCAAATCTTTCATGACCCGGCTAAGTTTCTACGACTGCAGCCGGTTCATGGGGGCTACCTATTTGGATTTGTTCATAAATATGGAGGAAAGTCCCGGCTTAGCTATGCAGCTTAAGCCGACCCTTGGGGGCTACTTATGCGGATTTTAGCACTATAATTTGAAGTCCCGGCTTAACCTTCCAGCTTAATTAAGCTGGCCATTGGGGGCTACATATGGATTTTAGCGCTACAAAGTGAACTCCCGGTTTAAATTTCCAGTTTAAGCCGGCCTTTGGGGACTACTCGTTTTGATTCAGAAATTGCAAAATGCTATGACATAGCTACAAGATCAGAGAGGCTATCTAAGTCTACAACATATTCAATTCCTTCATATTCAGTAGACTTGGCGGCTGACAGATATATATTTATGAAAAGGTTTGTTAGTGCTTACCTCAAAGCGCTCCTTCATCAGGTTAACCAGACTGGCTTCAAAATCGCGGCTGGTGTGAAGGCGGTACAGATAGCCCGCATGGATTTCATGAGCATTGAACTGGGCATAACTCTCCAAATCCAGTTTCCACTTGCCCTTGTCAGCAGCGGAGAATTCTTCTTTGGCGCTGTATTTGGAAAGGACGGCGGGGTTGCCTGGAGCTGTATAAGCCGTCCTAATAACTATTACATCTTCAGTTTCTTGAGCCGGCTGAGCGGGACTGGGCGGCTTAGCATGAGCTGGATCAACATTCCTGGAGTCCATGGTGACATCGTACTCTTCTGGCGGCGGATCATCAATGGCTGCTTCGGAGGTTTGATGTAAAGATTCAGATATTGTCTTTTTCTCCAGGTCAGGAGTTTTGGGATCTTCAGCCGGTTTATTCACTTTCGGCTTCTTGCTGGACTTGGCCATAGCACTGAAAATAAAAACACATGACGGGATTGGTATTTCAATTGATTTAAGTGTTGAAGTAAACAAGCTTAAAGTTCTCACCCGGGTACGGTTTTGAAAAGAGGGACATGAGTCCCAGTGGCGTCACCAGATGAAGAGTGAGGAGTTCCCTGATAATTTGAGTCGGACGAATTAAGTGGTTGGCGTATAAGGCCCGCTTTTGGATAAAAAGAGATTGGGTTCGATGGCACCTCTTTCTGGCGTTTGTGAGGAGCCGGTGTGTTAGGTAAACCGGAGGAAAGTTCTCCACCTCCACTATTCCGGGTTGTGCTGCGAACTTCATGCTACTGTTTCTTCAAAATAAAGTTGGGATCCAAGTAAGCTAAAGGGTGAGAAAACCTTACTTTCCGGCTCGCTTGACGAACTTTCTGTCTTGTCGGAGGTTCAGAGTTGGAGGAAAGGATAGTTACCTCTTCAACATCAGCCTGACTTCCTTCCGCGTCATCCTGAGAGTTTTAAGCATCAATAAGGTGTATAAAGAAAGAGCCAAGGGAGTCAAGTTCTACCTCCGACTCGTCATCATTCAAAGCAAATAGCTCTGTGGTGTTCGTTTTCTTCTTGGAAGGCTTTTTTGGAGCCTTATTCTTTGTCCTGATCTTCTTGGCCGGCTTATCCTGAAGTTTTATGCTCCAGAAGGGGGAATCAACCTGCAGAAATTCAAGTAATGATAAGTAGACAGATTGATAAGTAATGAGTTAGTGAAAGTTACTCGAAAAATACTTATAGCCGGCGGCTTGTTGAGGGTGCAGAAGGGATTCAGTCGCACTTTGCTGCAAGTCGCTAAACTCTCGTGGAGCAGAGTCTTAGTCATATCATTAATCTGTTGGTCATTCAGACAGATTGGAGAGTAACACAGCGGGTCTTTGACATCGCCGGTATATTCACACATTAAGACGGATCGGCAGCTTAAGGGCAAGATCCTCCATGCGACCTAGCAACGAACCAGATTGACTCCAGTCAAACCATTGGCCATCAAGGCTCTGATCTTTGAAAATATGGGCATATATTTGGCCCGTTCTTCTATAGTGATCCACTCTGGGAGAGGATGTCTGTTGCTAAGTCGGCTTTCACGGTAACCCGGCAGAGGGTTTTCGCCTTCTGGAGAGGTGCCTTTGCAGTAGAACCAAGTTTGGTTCCAGTCCTTAGGATGACTGGGAAGCGTGGCAATGGGAAACGTGGCTTCTTTCCGCCTTTGAATCGAAATGCCCCCTAGCTCTAAGCTGGGCCCGTCCATGAACTCGGTCTGGCGATTCAGGTAATAAAATTCCCTGAACAATTCGTCAGTGGGCTCTAGTTGAAGATACACTTCGCAAAAAACTTGGAAGTTGCACATGTTTGAAACAGAGTTTGGCCCAATATCTTGCGGATGGAGTTGGAAGAAGTGCAACACATACCGAAAGAATTTTGAGCCGGGTGGGGTAAACCCCCGGAGCATATGGTCAGTAAAGACAATGACTTCGCCTTCTTTTGGGTCAGGAGTGGTTTCTGTGCCTGGGGCTCTCCAATGGATCACGACCTTTGCGGCTAAGATGCCCACTTGAACATGCTCGTTCAGCGTTTGCTCAGTAACCCAGGAGGCAACCCAGTTGCATTAAGTAACAGTTTTGGTCATTTTGTTGATGAAGGCCTAAAAAGGAAAATAGTACCGGTTTAAGGTTATGCTGTTAAGCCAGCCAGTGATCAACAGGTAAATGCGTTATGCAAAGCCGATTCATATGCAGAAGAATAAGTGCTATAAATGTTGGCATAGTTAAACCGGAAGGTAATGCCGGGTTATACAGATTGTAAACGTATAATGGCGGCTTAAAAAGGGGACTAATGCTATATGATGGGTTATGGTTTATCATATAAGCCGCCTGCATGATTGCAGTGCGACAGATCTATAAGTGAAATTTTGTTAAGTGATGGACAAACAGGTTTCGCAGATTAGTTATATAATTTTGGATCTACATCAGTTCAGAAAAGAAAATAAATTCTAAACCTAAGGTGGCAGCAGCAGAAGAACTCGTGTGCTCAGATGAAGCTCTTGTACAGAGAAGGCGTTTTTGTGATTGAAAAGGGATTCTACAACTGCTACCGCACAACTCCAGTATTGTCTTCAGATCCAACCACGCGTTCTAAGGAGAGGCATGAAGAACAACGAGGAACCCCGACGAACGGAAGAACCCTAGTGTAGATCTGCTACGGGGAGAAAGCAATACTTATTGATGCCGATGAACAGCAGAGGCGCGGCGCGGTTTCCTGGTCCGTTCAGGTTGATGCAGCGGCCAGAGTTGAGGACGCGGGAGGAAGACGGCGGTGGCGGAGCTCGGGTTCGCTGAGGTGCTGCAAGGAGGAAGACGAAGATGAGGGGGTAGGGTAAAAGTGAAAAGAAGGACCCCCTGTTCCTATTTATAAGGAAGTGGATAAATGGCATGCGCGAGAATCGAGGAGGCCAAAAAATGATTGTGTGGCTACATGGACGCCTCGATTTTCGGAGGTCCATTAAAATGAGGATCTGTTAAGATATTCTGGTTTTGTGCGAAATTAATGCACAATGATTTCATGGCGGGTTAACACGATTCTGAGATGTGACGTCCTGGCGGGTTACAATGAGTTGATAAAGGAAGATCCTATTAAGACGAATGATGAAGATTGATGTGAACCAGTTCAAATCAACCTGGGGCCTAATGTTGGGGATATGACAACTAGGCATGACCCGCCTAGGAGGGACCGGGTCATGCTACTGGCGGCTTAAAGTTAAAGAGGCCCGATAAGGTCCAAGGAGATATGAAGATGGTGGTTCATAGATTTTGAAAAAGGTGAACACATTTTGCAATTTTCAAAATAATTTTGATAAACAGGGACAATTTTAGAAAAATTATCAGTTTATGAATTTTTGAATTTAAAAAATAAAATAAAAAAGGAACATAAAAAAGGAGATCGACCTAAAAATAGAAAATAAAATGGAAAGGAAAGTGAAGAAAAAACAAAAAGGGGAAAACATGTAAAAAATGAAAAAATGTATCCTAGCTACTTGGGCCGGCCCATCCACTGTTTGCTCGCTATTCGCCTATGCGAAGCAATGGCATTTTGCCACAGTGAGTTGCGTATAGGATTTCAGTTTGTTTGACCCACACTACGCGACACCCCCATCATGTATTTAAAAAATGTTTTACTTTTATTCAAAAAATAATAATCATGTATTTGAAAATAATTCATTATATAGTTTCCTCCAACAATGTTCGCCTTCCTCTTCTCAAAAAAGTTTGTATTCATGGTAAAACAATAATTGTAGTATAATGTTGGACATGCAATTGCCCTCCAACAACACGAATTCGGCAACCCAAACCCAACCACCCCTAGTTGCAGTAGAATTGAAGGCGTGCAATTGCAGTCGGGTGCAACACTAGTACTTACGAGTCGAGGGTGGACATGCAACTGAGGCAAAAAAGGGTCATACCTAGATTATCCTAGTTGCGAGTTATGGTGGACTTGCAACCAGGACACAAAATAACATTGGACCCAGTCGCAAGTTGATGGCGGAGTTATAACTGGAACAAAAAAACTTCGAAGGAAGTTGCGAGTTGAGGTTGAACTTGCAACTGGAAAAAAAGGGGTCGGACCCCAACCACCTCAATTTTGCAGTAGCGTTGAAGACTTGCAATTGCAGTCGGTGGAAACAAGGTTGCAAGTTAAGGGTGGACTTGCAACCGAGGCAGAAACAAAAGGTCAGGCCTAGATTGAGCCCAGTTGCGAGTTGATGGTGGACCTGAAACTAGGGAGAAAATAAACTTTGGACCAGTTGTGAGTTGATGGTGGACTTGCAAATGGGAGGAAAAAAACTTCGGACCTAGTTACGAGTTGAGGGTGAACTTGCAACTGAGACGAAAGAGAGGCCGGACACCAACCACCCCCAGTTGTAGTACCGTTGAAGGCTTCCAATTGCGATGGAAAACATTAGCAGTTGAGAGTCATGCATGGGTGGACTTGCAACTGAGAACTAAATAAAAGGACGGGTCTAGATTGAGCCCAATTGCGAGTTGATGGTGGACTCGCAACTGGGACAACTGCGAGCATAGTTGTGAACTGAGGGTGGACCTGCAACTGGACTGGAAAACAAACTACATAGCTAGTTGTGAGTCGAGCGGGGGCTTACAAATAGGATGAAAAACAAATTGTGGGCCTAGTTGCAAGTCAAGGGTGGACTTGCAAATGGGACACCTACACAAAACTACAAGACCAGTTGTTGTCGAGGGTGGACTTGCAACTGGGACAAGTACGAGCCTAGTTGTGAGTCGAGGGTAGACGTGCAACCGGGGTGACAAACTAACTACAGTGATATGGGATGAAAAATAAAATATAGGGCTACTGATAACCCACAAGTATAGGGGATTGCAACAGTTTTCGAGGGCAGAGTATTCAACCCAAATTTATAGATTCGACACAAGGGGAGCCAAAGATATTTGAAGGTATTAGCAGTTGAGTTGTCAATTCAACCACACCTAGAGATTAATTATCTGCATCAAAGTGATCAGTAGCAAAGTAGTTTGATAGTTTTGATAGTAGTAACAGTAGCAATGGTAACAGTAACAGTGATAGCAGTATTTTGTAGCAAGTGTAACAGTGATGATACTAGTAGTAACTTAGCAAGAACAATATAAGGTAAATTCGTAGGCATTGGATCGGTGACTTGTTGGATGATATTCATCATGAGACAGTTATAACCTAGGGCGATACGGCACTAGCTCCAGTTCATCAATATAATGTAGGCCTGTATTCCGTAAATAGTCATACGTGCTTATGGAAAGAACTTGCATGACATCTTTTGTCCTACTCTCCCGTGGCAGCGGGGTCCTATTGGAAACTAAGGGACATTAAGGCCTCCTTTTAATAGAGAACCGGAACAAAGCATTAACACACGGTGAATACATGAACTCCTCAAACTACGGTCATCACCGGGAGTGGTCCCGACTATTGTCACTCCGGGGTTGCCGGATCATAACACGTAGTGGGTGACTATAACTTGCAAGATCGGATCCAGAACATGGATATAATGGTGATAACATAAACGGTTCAGATCTGAAATCATGGCACCTGGGCCCAAAGTGACAAGCATTAAGCATAGCAAAGTCATAGCAACATCAATCTAAGAACATAGTGGATATTAGGGATCAAGCCCTAATAAAACTAACTCGATTACATGATGAATCTCATCCAACTCCTCACCGACCAGCGAGCCTACGAAGGAATTACTCACTCCCGCTGGGGAGCATCATGGAGTTGGCGATGGAGAAGGGTTGGTGATGATGAAGAACGAAGATCCCCCTCTCCGGAGCCCCAAACGGACTCCAGATCTAGCCTCCCGATGAAGAACGGGAGGTGACGGTGGCTCCGTCTTGTGGATCGCGATAATTCTTTCTCCCTGATTTTTTCTGGAAAAATAGGATTTTATAGCGTCGGTTTCAGGGTCTGTGGGGCCACCAGGTGGGGACAACCCACCTGGGCGCGCCAGGAGAGGGGGGCGCGCCCTGGTGGGTTGTGCCCAACTAGGGGCCCCTCTCCGGTAGGTCTTGGCTCTAGAAATTCTTATTTATTTTATAAAAATTCCTCGCAAAGTTTCGTTCCATTCCGAGAACTTTTATTTCTGCACAAAAACAACACCATGGTAGTTCTGCTGAAAACAGCGTCAGTCCGGGGTTAGTTTCATTCAAATCATGCAAATTAGAGTCCAAAACAAGAGGAAAAGCGTTAGGAAAAGTAGATACGTTGGAGATGTATCAAGTCCCCCAAGATTAAACCTTTGCTTGCCCTCAAGCAATTCAGTTGATAAACTGAAAGTGAAAAAGAAAAACTTTTACGAACTCTTTTGCTCTTGTTTGCGTAAATAAGCTTGAACAGCACCCAGGTTTTCAGCCATCATTATAACTAACCATGTCGACAATAACTCTTAATGATTATATTGACTCATATCAATGACATAATCAGCTAGCGAGCAATAATAAGATATCTCAAACAGCAACACGTTGTCAAAACAACCATGATATAATATGACAATAGTGGTATCTCGCTAGCCCTTTCTGAGACTGCAAAACATAAATGCAGAGCACCTCCAAAGTTCAAGCAGCGACTAAACATTGTAACTCATGGTAGAAAAGATCCAGTCATGATGCACCCAACATTAACTACACACAATGCATAAGTCATGACAGTTGTGCTCTCAGGTTCTGGCGCTTGTTTTAGAAGGTGATGACACAACATAAAAATAAATGGATAGTCCCTTCGCAGAGGGAAGCGGTGATTTGCAGAGGTGCCAGAGCTCAAGTTTTAAAACAGAGGTAAATGAAATTTTGAGACATGCACCCTTCTCATTTACTTCACGACCATCAGTTATCAATATCTTCCATGCTAAGCACGCTAGTGGCGGTTCCCAAGCGATAAAAGTAAAGGTTTACTCCCCCTCCACCAACAATCACATTCCACGGCTTGTCCGAAACAACGGGTGTCGTCCAAACCAACAACAGTCCCGGGGGAGTTTTGTTTAATTATTTGCATTTTTTAGTTCGGGACTGGGAATCCCTATTACCGCCCTTTTCTCATGCAATGGCGAGTGAATAAACACTCGGCCTGGGAATAACCCACTTACATGGAGGATACCGACCACCTCCTGTCGTTCCATGAACGATCCAGACACACAAAAAGCATATTTATTTGAAGTTTTTAGAGGTGGCACATGCAAATTTACTTAGGAAGGCAGGGTAATACCGCATATAGGTAGGTATGGTGGACTCATCTGGAATAACTTTGGGTTCAAGGTTTTTGATGTACAAGCAGAATTCCCACTTAATACAGGCGAAGGCTAGCAATTAGATTGAGAAGCGGCCAACTAGAGAGCAACAACGGTGATAAACATGCATTATGCATAGGTAACATTGGACACTAGCATGAGTAGGATATGAACACCATGAACATAAATATCATAGAGGCTATGTTGGTTTTGATTCAACTACATGCATGAACATGTGCCAGGTCAAGCCACTCGAACATTCAGAGGAGGATACCATATCATCATACTACAGCACAGTCATTTTAACGCAATGTTGATATCTAAGATAAATCATTATCCACTCCTAGCTACTTATGCATGGCATGAGAAACTATAATCTCTAATTGTCATTGCAAACATGTTTAATCATAATGGGCTGAATCATGGATACTAGGTTAAACATATTTACACAAACAGAACAAGTCAAGTTCATACCAATTTCTCTCTGTCACGACCAGTTCATCGAGTGTCATCATTATTGCCATTCACTTGCACGACCGAATGATGTGAAAATAGTAATAGCGCAAGAATGCCGTGGACTAAGCTAGAATCTGCAAACATTTTATTCAACGGGAGAAGACAAGGTGATGTCTACTACGCAACTTTATTCTTGTAGACTCGTGTTGGGCCTCCAAGCGCAGTGTTTTGTAAGACAGTAGCAATTTTCCCTCAAGTGGATGACCTAAGGTTTATCAATCCGTGAGAGGTGTAGGATGAAGATGGTCTCTCTCAAACAATCCTGCAACCAAATACAAGAAATCTCTTGTGTCCCCAACACACCCAATACAATGGCAAATTGTATAGGTGCACTAGTTCGACGAAGAGATGGTGATAAAAGTGTAATATTGATGGTAGAAATATATTTATATAATCTTAATAGATAAAAACATCAAGGTAGAAAATAGTAAACGGGCACAAAAACGGTGTTGCAATGCTTGAAAACAAAGCCTAGGGTCCGTACTTTCACTAGTGCAACCTCTCAACAATGCTAACATAGTTGGATCATATGATTATCCCTCAAAGTGCAATGAAGAATCACTCCCGAGTTCCTATTAGCGGAGAACAAAAGATAGAAATAATTTGTAGGGTACAAAACCACCTCAAAGCTATTTTTTCGTTCAATCTATCCTAGAGTTCTTACTAAAATGACGCAAGCTATTCTTTTCGATCGATCTAATCAAGAGTTCGTACTAAAATAACACCAAAGCAAATTCATATTCATAATACTCAATCCACACAAGGAACTACAAACAGACCCCAAAGTTTCTATCGGAGAAAAGATAATAAAAACGTGCATCAACCCCTATGCAAAGATTACCCCAACGTCACCTCGGGAATCCGCAAGTTGAGTGCCATAATATACATCAAGTGAATCAATATGATACCCCAATTGTCACCTCAAGTATTTATACCGCAAGACATACATCATGTGTTCTCATCTCTGAATATTCAATCCGACAAGACAAAACTTCAAAGGGTAAAGATTCAATTCATCACAACAAGAGTACAGAGGGGAGAAACATCATATGATCCGACTATATTAACAAAGCCCATGATATAGATCATGAGAGAGAGACAGATTAAACACATTGCTACTGGTACAAACCTCAGCCCCGAGGGTGCACTACTCCTTCCTCATCGTGGTGGCCGCCGGGATGATGAAGATGGCCACCGGAGATGATTTCCCCTTCGGCAGGGTGCCGGAACGGGGTCTAGATTGGTTTTCATGGATATAGAGACCTTGCGGCGGTGGAACTTCTAATCTAGGTTAACCCCGAAGGGTTTTGGAATATTTGTGAATTTATAGGGTAAAGAGGGGGTGCGGGAGGCCACTGAGGTGGGCACAACCCACCTGGGCGTGCCCGGGCCCCCAGGCGCCCTGGTGGGTTGTGCCCCCTTGGGGCACCCCCCCCAGGTGCTTCTTTGGCCCACTGTTGGTCTTCTGGTCCATAAAAAATCTCCATGAAGTTTCGTTGCATTTGGACTCCGTTTGGTATTGATTTCCTGCAATGTAAAATACAAGCAAAAAAACAGCAACTGGCACTGGGCACTGGGTCAATAGGTTAGTTACAAAAAATGATATAAAGTTGCTATAAAATGATTGTAAAACATCCAAGAATGATAAAATAACAGCATGAATACTTCATAAATTATAGATACGTTGGAGACGTATCAGCATCCCCAAGCTTATTCCTACTCGTCCTCGAGTAGGTAAATGATAAAAGAAATAATTTATGAAGTGTGAATGCTAGCAAAGTGCATAAGTTTGATCAATGATAATTTCAATCACTTTTCCTAGCATCATAACAACAATTCATTCTTATAGAACTTCTCATGTTAAAGTAGCAACCAATTCACACATTAAGGTTCAAACAATGAATTTTCTTGAAACTCAACAACCTATGTTCTTAGTCAGCAAGCAATTGCAATTCAACTTATTCAACGGAGTCTAAGTAAGAGCTCCACATACTCAACCATCATATAGTCTTCTATGATTGCTAACACTCACCGCATACACATGAGCAAAATGTTTCAACCGGACACATAGAAAGATAGGGGCTTATGATTTCGCCTCCCAACGTATTCACCTCAAGGGTGATGTCAACAATAATAACTCATGCTACCCATATTCAACTGGACATATGTGCCTAGATCTTTCCTCACCACATGATGCTTGCCAAAAGAGAAAAATAGAAAGGAATAGAGGGAAAAACTTTGACTCTTTGCATAAAAAATATTAAAAATTAAAAGATAGGCCCCTCGCAGAGGGAAGCAGAGGTTGCCATGCGCTTATTGTTTGTATGCTCAACCCCTTAGTGCAAAAGAATGTCACGTTATATTTCCCCTTATGATAGCAACCTTTATTATGCAGTCCGTCGCTTTTATTGCTTTGCCATCACAAGTTCGTACAACGCTCAATTTTCTCTTCCACTAAATGATCTAACACTTTTAGAAGTAATTTTTATTGTCTTATTGCACCAATGACAACTTACTTGGATCTTGGTCAATCCTTAGGTAGGTATGCTGGAATCTTGAAAATAAGATTTGGGTTTAAGGGTTTTTGGATGCACAAGTAGTATCTCTACTTGGTGCGGAATTTTTGGCTAGCAAAGATGGGGGGAAAGCACCACATGTTGAAGGATCTATGACAATATAAATTTTATGTGAATATGAACAAACATAAATCATTACGTTGTCTTCCTTGTCCAACGTCAACAATTTGGGCATATAATATTTTAATGGGGGCTCACAATCACAAAAGATTTCTAAGATAGTGTATTTGCATGTGAAAGTTCTCTTCCTTATACTAATTATTCGTGAATTGCTTGTATGACCAAAATTGTGATTGTCAAGCCTCAAAAGATCTCACTTTCGAAACCCAATGTGAAGCTACCACTAGGCATGATATGTTTTCAACTTCATGACATTCAATTTATTCAACATTTTACTCATAGGATATAAGTGAAGCACAAGAGCAATTCCAAAGAAAAGAGCTTCGTTGACGGGATGTGAATGTCGCTTACTTACCCTCCTTGGCAACTATTTGAGGACTCTATTTTATTTAAAAACTTTCAGATCTAAGTATTTTATTAAAACAACAAGTAAAACAAAAATAAAATGACATTCTAAGAATAGCACAACTCATGTGAGGTAGCAAAAACTTAGGTTCAACCGATACTAACCAATAATTGTTGAAGAAGAAAGGTGGGATGCCTACCAGGGCATCCCCAAGCTTAGATGCTTGAGACTTCTTGAATATTATCTTGGGATGCCTTGGGCATCCCCAAGCTTGAGCTTTTGTGTCTCCTTAATTCCTCTCATATCATGGTTTCCTAAATCTCAAAAGCTTCATCCACACAAAACTCAACAAGAACTCGTGAGATAAGTTAGTATAAACTAATGCAAAAACTTTATCATTCTCTACTGTAGCAAATCACTAAAATTATTATTCAACATTGCACACTAAATGCCTCTGCATATTTAATACTCCTATCCTCAAATAGAATCATTAAACAAGCAAATATATGCAAGCATAACAGCAATGTGCAAAAACAGTACAGTCTCTAAAGAATGCAAGATTCATCATACTTCCCTAACTCCAAAAATTCTGAAAATTTACCACACTGTAGAAAATTCATCAGAGTTTATTATGCAAAAAGTTTCAACATTTTATCACATTCTGACTTTTCTAGGGAATTTTTGCAACAGCGATAAACTTTCTGATTTGAAACAGCAACAATTATACTTGCAAAATAAGCATGGTAAAGGCTATCCTTGACATTTTTATTTTAAATAAAGATGCAAAACATTATTCTAAATAACAGCAAGAAAATCCTAACAAAAGAAAATGACGCTCCAAGCAAAACACATAACATGTGACGAATAAAAATGTAGCTCCAAGTGAGGTTACCGATAAGGTTGGAGACGAAAGAGGGGATGCCTTCCGGGGCATCGCCAAGCTTAGTTGCTTGGATATTCCTTGAATATTACCTTGGGGTTCCTTGGGCATCCCCAATATTAGGGTCTTGTCACTCCTTATTCTCCTCATATCGACATCTCACCCAAAACTTGAAAACTTCAATCACACAAAGCTTAACAAAACTTCGTGAGATAAGTTAGTATGATAAAGAGCAAACCATTTCACTTTGGTACTCTCAAATACAAGATTCATAATTGTTTCCACACAATGCCTACTGTAGCATATCATCTCCAAATTTATATTGAGAAATATAAGCCATAGAAACTAGAAAACAAGCAAACTATGCATTGAAAACAGAATCTGTCAAAAAGAGAACAGTCTGTAGTAATCTGTACTCCAACCATACTTCTGCTACTTCAAAAATTCTAAAATATTAGGGCAACCTAGGGAATTTATATATCTATCACCTGTAAAAAATTCAGATCAAAAGCACGTTCCAGTGAATTTTCAAATTTCGTGGAATGAGTGCAAAAGTTTCTGTTTTTTTGACAGAATCAAGTCAACTATCATCCACAATATCCCAAAGGCTTTACTTGGCACTTTATTGAAACAAAAGAAAAAAAATATGATTAATACAGTAGAATAATCATGTGAACACATAAAAACGGGAGGGGTAAATGTTGGGTTGTCTCCCAACAAGCGCTTTTCTTTAATGCCTTTTAGCTAGGCATGATGATTTCAATGATGCTCGCATAAAAGATAAGAATTGAAACATAATAAGAGCATCATGAATGACACAACAAGCACATTTAAGTCTAAACCACTTCCTATGCATAGGGATTTTCTGAGCAAACAATTTATGGGAACAAGAATCAACTAGCATAGGAAGGCAAAACAAGCAAAACTTCAAGATTTTCAACACATAGAGAGGAAACTTGATATTATTGCAATTCCTACAAGCATATGTTCCTCCCTCATAATAATTTTCAGTGGCATCATGAATGAATTCAACAATATGACTATCACGTAAAGCATTCTTTTTATGATCCACAAGCATAGAAGTTTTATTACTCCCCACATAAGCAAAATTCTTCTCATCAATAGTAGTGGGAGCAAACTCAACAAAATAACTATCATGGGATTGAAAATTGAAATCATGATGACAAGTTTCATGGTTATCATTATTCTTTATAGCATACATGTCATCGCCATAATCATCATAAATAGCAACTTTGTTATCATAGTCAATTGAAGCCTCATCCAAAATGGTGGATTCATCATTAAATAAAGTCATGGCCTCTCCAAATCCACTTTCATCATTATAATCATCATAAATAGGAGGCATGCAATCATTAAAAAAAATTTGAACATCAAATCTTGGGGGACTAAAAATATCATCTTCATCAAATATAGCATCCCCAAGCTTATGGATTTGCATATCATTAGAATCATGGATATTCAAAGAATTCATACTAACAACATTGCAATCATGCTCATCATTTATGCCAAACATTCTATTGAATTCTTCTCCTATCAATTGAGCACAATTTTCCTTTCCATCATTTTCATGGAAGACATTATAAAGATGATCAATAATATGTTGCAACCTCAATTCCATTTTTCGTAGTTTTCTTTAATAAACCAAACTAGTGATAAAACAAGAAACTAAAAGATTCGATTGCAAGATCTAAAGATATACCTTCATGCACTCACCTCCCCGGCAACGGTGCCAGAAAAGAGCTTGATGTCTACTACGCAACTTTATTCTTGTAGACTCGTGTTGGGCCTCCAAGCGCAGAGTTTTGTAGGACAATAGCAATTTTCCCTCAAGTGGATGACCTAAGGTTTATCAATCCATGAGAGGTGTAGGATGAAGATGGTCTCTCTCAAACAACCCTGCAACCAAATACAAGAAATCTCTTGTGTCCCCAACACACCCAATACAATGGCAAATTGTATAGGTGCACTAGTTCGGCGAAGAGATGGTGATAAAAGTGTAATATTGATGGTAGAAATATATTTTTATAATCTGAATAAATAAAACAGCAAGTTAGCAAATAGTAAACGGGCACAAAAACGGTGTTGCAATGCTTGAAAACAAGGCCTAGGGTCCGTACTTTCACTAGTGCAACCTCTCAACAATGCTAACATAGTTGGATCATATGATTATCCCTCAAAGTGCAATAAAGAATCACTCCCGAGTTCCTATTAGCGGAGAACAATAGATAGAAATTGTTTGTAGGGTACGAAACCACCTCAAAGCTATTCTTTCCGTTCGATCTATCCTAGAGTTCGTACTAAAATAACGCAAGCTATTATTTCTGATCGATCTAATCAAGAGTTCGTACTTAAATAACACCAAAGCAAATTCATATTCATAATACTCAATCCACACAAGGAACTACAAAGGGACCCCAAAGTTTCTATCGGGGAAAAGATAATAGAAACATGCATCAACCCCTATGCAAAGATTACCCCAACGTCACCTCGAGAATCCGCAAGTTGAGTGCCATAACATACATCAAGTGAATCAATATGATACCCCAATTGTCACCTCAAGTATTCATACCGCAAGACATACATCATGTGTTCTCATCTCTGAATATTCAATCCGACAAGACAAAACTTCAAAGGGTAAAGATTCATTTCATCACAACAAGAGTACAGAGGGGAGAAACATCATATGATCTGACTATATTAACAAAGCCCATGATATAGATCACGAGAGAGAGCGAGAGATTAAACACATAGCTACTGGTACAAACCCTCAGCCCCGAGAGTGCACTACTCCCTCCTCATCGTGGTGGCCACCGGGATGATGAAGATGGCCACCGGAGATGATTTCCCCCTCCGGCAGGGTGCCGGAACGGGGTCTAGATTGGTTTTCGTGGATATAGAGACCTTGCGACGGCGGAACTTCTGATCTAGGTTAACCCTAAAGGGTTTGGAATATTTGTGAATTTATAGGGTAAAGAGGCGTGCTGGAGGCCACCGAGGTGGGCACAACCCACCTGGGCGCGCCTGGGCGCCCAGGCACGCCCTGGTGGGTTGTGCCCCCCTCGGGGCACCCCCCAGGTGCTTCTTTGACCCACTGTTGGTCTTCTGGTCCATAAAAAATCTCCGTGAAGTTTTGTTGCATTTGGACTCCGTTTGGAATTGATTTCCTGTGATGTAAAAAACAAGCAAAATAACAGCAACTGGCGCTGGGCACTGGGTCAATAGGTTAGTCCCAAAAAATGATATAAAGTTGCTATAAAATGATTGTAAAACATCCACGAATGATAAAATAACAGCATGAATACTTCGTAAATTATAAATACGTTGGAGACGTATCACAAGGTAAAATGGGCTCTTTATTGGATCAACAATTATTCAATGAGAGCCACTCAACATTTTCATCGTGGTCTTCTCCTTGGTACGACTCAAAATAAAAAGAAAAGAAATTCAGAGAAACACACTGAAATATTTTTGGAGTTTTTGGTTTTCTTGAACAAGCACATAAAAGGGAAAAGCAAAAACGAGGAAAACTATTTACACGGGAAAGCTCCCAACAAGAAAAAGATGAACAAGGAAATCTTTTTGGGTTTTTTCTTTTCTTTTTAGTGCTACTACTAAGCATGCATAGAAAGTAAACTACTACAACTAATTTTTTTGGTTTTTCCAAGGTTTTTCAAACACACAAGAGGAAAACAAGAAAATAAATCTAAGCATGGATGATACAATGAAATAGTGTGAACACCGACAACTGGAATGAAATGTGTGAATATGAACGTAATATCGGTGAGAAACACGTACTCCCCCAAGCTTAGGCTTTTGGCCTAACTTGGTAAGCGATCAGTGGTCTGGATAGTAGTTGGGGTACTGAGGAGCGGGCATCCACTCATCCCACTGCTGAGGTTCCTCTGCTGCCTGTGCAGCAGCCTGAGCGTTCCGGTAGGCGATGATGTCCGCAGGCATAATCCTATATCCGCTCCTGGCAATAGAATCAAACAAAGCAGGAGCAGGCAATGGAATAATATCTTGAGTTTTCACACTAAAAACCAGGTTATATGGAATAGGAATGTCAGGAGATTCGATATCAGTAAAATGATGGTGATCCATGGCTGCACGATCTAGGTAAACTCTGGTAAGAGGGTGATCATGAAGGCGTATCTCAACCTCGAAGTGAGCTGCCAAATGAGTAGCAAAAATCCCACCATGTACTTTACCCTTGGACTTATTAATGTGGAGGCGATGAGCCACAATAGCTCCCAAGCTATAAGTGTTGTCGTCCTCTAGTGCACGGCGTAAAACAGCAAAGTCTGGTGCACTGAGCACACCCACTTTTTCCCTAGCAAGCAAACACTTAGCGATAAATAAAGTAAAATAATGAACGGTAGGAAAGTGTATGCTAGTGGCAATGACAGCCGACACCCCTCTCTCATCTCCCACCGTCAAGGTACGATAAAAGGCCTCAAATTCCACCGACCTAGGCTCGGCTAAGCTCCCATCAGAAGGGATCATGCATACGTTACAAAACTCAGTAAGTGGTATCTAATGGGTTTCAACATATAAATCAAACCATACTTCAGGAGGATTATTCCTAGCAAGGAAGGTAAAAATTTGAACAAAGATGTTTGTGAGGAGATGATACTGTTCACACTCATCTATGATGAAGTCGGTGAGGCTGGCATGAGCAGCATATTGTGTAAACTCCTGAAGGATTCCAGCCTCTTCCATGAACTGGGTGTGCGGCCATTCACATGGCTGTACCTCTGCCAACCTCTGAGGGTGGAGATCACTATTAGAAGACTCCCCAATAACACCCTTGGAGTTCTTCTTAGTGGCAAACTTCCTAAAGATATTCATCCTTTTCCTGTGAACAAAAATTCTGAAATTTTTAGTCCACAATTTTTTCTCAACAAAACTTCACAAAATTGATAGCAACTACCCGTAAGGATACATAGAAGCCATAGCAAGCATTCAAACTAAGAACTCTAAGATTAACATGCAAGATCATCTACAGCAGCACCAAGAGTAGCTAATTATTCAAAATATAAACCACTAAAACAAAAACTAATTGGATAAACGGTGGAGTCACATACCAAGGAACAATCCCCCGAAACAGTTTCGGAAACGGAGCTTCGAGCAAAGAGATCGAAATCCGCGGGTTTGAGAGCAAGAACATGGGAGAGAGAGCAATGGAGATTTTTTCTAGAGGTAAGTGATGATGTGGGATGAAGAGAAAGTGAGGGGCCCCACGTGGGGACCACAACCCACCAGGGCGCGCCTGGGGGTCCTGGCGCGCCCAAGTGGGTTGTGCCCACCTGGTGCACCTCCCTCTGATATTATTTGCACCAGAAATTCAGAAATATTCAGAAAAAATCCTATTAAATTTTCAAGGCATTCTGAGAACTTTGATTTTTGGGTCATTTTTTATTGCACGAGAAATTCAGAAAACAGACAAAACATGGCATTTTATTTTATTTAACTAGTAAAAACAGAAAACAAAGAGTAAGGACAGAAGGTAGTGCTTACTAAATTCATGAACTTCATACCGCTCAAAAATGATTCATTAATAAGGTTGATCAGGTCTTATTAACAACCACTTTCGATTAGCATGAAACCGAAGAACTTTCGTAAATCACTAAGTTACCTCAACGGGGATGTGAACATCCCCAACAATAAGCATTTCATATTTCTTTTTAACAATAGGTAGAGGTAGAAGAAAACTTCCAATAGTGATTGTCGAAGATTTTTCAATAACATTAATACCATTCACTTGGAATTGTTTCTTCAAAAAGTACACTGTATGCTCATTACCATTGATATGAAAAGTGACCTTGCTTTTATTGCAATCAATAACAGCCCCTGCGGTATTCAAGAATGGTCTACCAAGGATAATCGACATGTTGTCCTCCTCGGGCATCTCAAGTATAACAAAGTCAGTCAAAATAGTAACATTAGCAACAACAACGGGCACATCCTTACAGATACCGATAGGTATGGTAGTTGATTTGTCAGCCATTTGGAAAGATATTTCAGTAGGTGTGAGTTTATTCAAATCAAGTCTTTTGTATAAAGAGAAATGCATAACACTAACACCAGCTCCTAAATCACACAAAGCAGTTTTCACATAATTCTTTTTGATGGAGCTAGGTATAGTTGGTATTCCTGGGTCTCCAAGTTTTTTAGGTACTCCATCTTTGAAAGTATAATTAGCAAGCATAGTGGAGATTCAGCTTCCGGTATTTTTCTCTTATTAGTGATGATGTCTTTCATATACTTTGCATAAGGAGGCATTTTCAAGATATCAGTCAAGCGAGTACGCAAAAAGACTAGCCTCAGCATTTCAGCAAAGCGTTCAAATTCTTCCTCATCTTTCTTTTTAGTTGACTTGGGTGGAAAAGGCATAGGTTTTTTAACCCACGGTTCTCTTTCTTTACCATGCTTTGTAGCAATAAAGTCTATTTTATCATATCTTTTATTCTTAGGTTGTGGGTTATCAAGATCAACAGGTGGTTCTATTTCAACATCATTATCCGGTTCTTTTTCATTGTTTGGTTGAGCATCTTCATGAACATCAGCATTATCATTTTCATTATCACTAGGTGGATGTTCATTACTAGATTGAGTTTCAGCATCAGAGATAGAAGGTTCATTATCATTATCAGGAGGTTTTTCTACTTCAGGTTCACTAGAAGCATGCAAAGTCCTATCATTTTTCTTTTTCTTCTTCTTTTTAGAAGGACTAGGTGCAGTAGTGTTATTTCTTTGTGAGTCTTGTTCAATTCTTTTTGGGTGCCCCTCAGGATAAAGTGGTTCCTGAGTTATTTTACCTCCTCTAGTTACAACTCTAACAGCAAAGTCATGTATATTGTTATTCATTTCATCAAGCAACTCTCTTTGAGATTTAGCAACTTGTTCTAACTGGGTTTGAACCATAGAAGCATGTTTTCCAACACCTCTAACATCATTTGAGATTCTAAATAACAAGTCACTCAAGCGAGCAACCATATCAGAATTATATTTCAATTGTTTCATAACATTTGCATTCAAGTGATCTCATTTTCTAATGTAGTTTTCAAACTCATAAAGGAATTGGCTAGGGTGCATATTGTGAGGATTGTCATTATCATTGAACTTCATTAGAGAATTTACCTCTACCACCTTAGGCAGTGGTGGTGTATTAAGCCCATGTATTTCTTCAACAGGAGGTAAATTTGTAACATCCTCAGCTTTATACCTTTTTCCTTCATAGATTTCTTTGCCTCTTGCATATCTTCAGGACTGAGATATAATATACCCCTCTTCTTCAGAGTGGGTTTAGCCGGTGGTTCAGGAAGAGTCCAATCATCATAGTTTTTAATATATTATTCAATAATTCTTCAGCTTTCCCAACAGTCTGTTCCCTGAAAACACAACCAGCACAACTATCTAGGAAGTCCCTAGAAGCATCGGTTAGTCCATTATAGAAGATATCAAGTATTTCATTTTTCTTAAGAGGATGATCAGGCAAAGCATTAAGTAACTGGCAAAGACTCCCCCAAGCTTGTGGGAGACTCTCTTCTTTAGTTCGCACAAAGTTAAATATTTCCTGTAAGGCAGCTTGTTTCTTATGAGCAGGAAAATATTTTGCAGAGAAGTAATAAATCATATCCTGGGGACTACGCACACAACCAAGAGTAAGAGTATTGTACCAAGCTTTAGCATCACCCTTTAATGAGAACGGAAATAATTTGAGAATAAAGTAATAGCGAGTTTTCTCATCATGAGTAAAAAGGGTGGCTATATCATTCAACTTAGTAAGATGCGCCACAACAGTTTCAGTCTCATAATCATGCAAAAGGATCATATTCAACCAAAGTAATTAACTCTGGGTCGACAGAGAATTCATAATCCTTATCATCAATAAAGATAGGTGAAGTAGCAAACTTAGGATCATATTTCATTCTAGCATTCAGAGATTTTTCCTTATACTTTCATAATAATTTCTCTAGATCATCTCTATCCTTACAAGCAAGAATATCTCTAGTTGTCTCCTCATTCATAACATAACCGTCCGGTACCTTAGACAATTCATATCTAGGAAGGCTAGCTCTAGCAGGTGTCTCAGGAGTTTTAGTTTCAAGCTCATCATTAGATTCAACAACATCATGTTGTATTACTCTAGCAATTTGTGCATCAAGAAATTCACCAAGTGGCACATCATCATTATCAAGCATGGTACTAGCATCATCATAAGCAATCATTCAGAGTAGAAGTAGCATCATCAATAACTTGCGACATAATAGAATTGATAACATGTGGTGGGGTTGCAAGTTTACTTATAACAGAAGGTGAATCTAAAGCAGAACTGGATGGCAGTTCCTTACCTCCCCTCATCTTAGAGGGAAAAATAGTAGTCTTAGCATCCTTCAGATTCTTCATAGTGATAATATGATAATAATCCCAAGTGACTCAACAAATATAGCTATGCTCCCCTGCAACGGCGCCAGAAAAAGGTCTTGATAAGCCACAAGTATAGGGGATCACAACAGTTTTCGAGGGTAGAGTATTCAACCCAAATTTATAGATTCGACACAAGGGGAGCCAAAGAATATTTGAAGGTATTAGCAGCTGAGTTGTCAATTCAACCACACCTGGAGATTAATTATCTGCAGCAAAGTGATCAGTAGCAAAGTAGTTTGATAGTTTTGATAGTAGTAACAGTAGCAATGGTAACAGTAATAGTGATAGCAGTATTTTGTAGCAAGTGTAACAGTGATGATGGTAGTAGTAACTTAGCAAGAACAATATAAGGTAAATTCGTAGGCATTGGATCAGTGACTTGTTGGATGATATTCATCATGAGACAGTTATAACCTAGGGCGATACGGCACTAGCTCCAGTTCATCAATATAATGTAGGCATGTATTCCGTAAATAGTCATACGTGCTTATGGAAAGAACTTGCATGACATATTTTGTCCTACCCTCCTGTGGCCGCGGGGTCCTATTGGAAACTAAGGGATATTAAGGCCTCCTTTTAATAGAGAACTGGAACAAAGCATTAACACACGGTGAATACATGAACTCCTCAAACTACAGTCATCACCGGGAGTGGTCCCGACTATTGTCACTCCGGGGTTGCCAGATCATAACACGTAGTAGGTGACTATAACTTGCAAGATCGGATCTAGAACATGGATATAATGGTGATAACATAAACAGTTCAGATCTGAAATCATGGCACCCGGGCCCAAAGTTACAAGCATTAAGTATAGCAAAGTCATAGCAACATCAATCTAAGAACATAGTGGATACTAGGGATCAAGCCCTAACAAAACTAACTCGATTACATGATGAATCTCATCCAACTCCTCACCTACCAGCGAGCCTACGAAGGAATTACTCACTCCCGGTGGGGAGCATCATGGAATTGGCGATGGACAAGGGTTGGTGATGATGAAGAACGAAGATCCCCCTCTCTGGAGCCCCAAACGGACTCCAGATTTGGCCTCCCGATGAAGAACAGGAGGTGACGGCGGCTCCATCTCGTGGATCGCGATAATTCTTTCTCCCTGATTTTTCTAGAAAAATAGGATTTTATAGCGTCGGTTTCAGGGTCTGCGGGGCCACCAGGTGGGGACAACCCACCTGGGCGCCCTGGTGGGTTGTGCCCAACCAGGGCCCCCTCTCCGGTAGGTGTTGGCTTCAGAAATTCTTATTTATTATATAAAAATTCCTCGCAAAGTTTCGTTCTGTTCCGAGAACTTTTATTTCTGCACAAAAACAACACCATGGTAGTTCTGCTGAAAACAACATTAGTCCGGGGTTAGTTTCATTCAAATCATGCAAATTAGAGTCCAAAACAAGAGGAAAAGCATTAGGAAAATTAGATACTTTGGAGACATAACACCTACCTGTGAGTCGAGGGTGGTCTTTGATACGTCTCCAACGTATCTATAATTTATGAAGTATTCATGCTATTATATTATCCATCTTGGATGTTTAATGGGCTTTACTATGCACTTTTATATCATTTTTGGGACTAACCTATGAACCCAAAGCCAAGTGCCAGTTTCTGTTTTTCTCCTTGTTTCAGTGTTTCACACAAAAGGAATATCAAACGGAGTCCAAACGGAATGAAACCTTCGGGAGAGTTATTTTTGGAACGGAAGCAATCCAGAAGACTTGGAGTGTACGTAAGGGAAGCAACGAGGAAGGCACGAGGCAGGGGGGCGCGCCCTCCACCCTCGTGGCTCCCCTGACTGACTTCTTTCGCCTATATATATATCCATATACCCTAAAACCATCGGGGAACAGAATAGATCGGGAGTTCCGCTGCCACAAGCCTCTGTAGCCACCAAAAACCAATTGGGACCCTGTTCCGGCACCCTGCCGGAGGGGGGATCCCTCACCGGTGGCCATCTTCATCATCCCAGCGCTCTCCATGACGAGGAGGGAGTAGTTCACCCTCGGGACTGAGGGTATGTACCGGTAGCTATGTGTTTGATCTCTCTCTCTCTCTCGTGTTCTTGAGGTGGTACGATCTTGATGTATCGCGAGCTTTGCTATTATAGTTGGATCTTATGATGTTTCTCCCCCTCTACTCTCTTGTAATGGATTGAGTTTTCCGTTCGAAGTTATCTTACCGGATTGAGTCTTTAAGGATTTGAGAACACTTGATGTATGTCTTGCGTGGGATACCCGTGGTGGCAATGGGGTATTCTATTGATTCACTTGATGTATGTTTTGGGGATCAACTTGCGGGTTCCGCCCATGAACCTATGCATAGGGGTTGGCACACATTTTCGTCTTGACTCTCCAGTAGAAACTTTGGGGCACTCTTTGAAGTACTTTGTGTTGGTTGAATAGATGAATCTGAGATTGTGTGATGCATATCGTATAATAATACCCACGGATACTTGAGGTGACATTGGAGTATCTAGGTGACATTAGGGTTTTGGTTGATTTGTATCTTAAGGTGTTATTCTAGTATGAACTCTATGATAGATCGAACGGAAAGAATAGCTTCGTGTTATTTTACTACGGACTCTTGAATAGATCGATCAGAAAGGATAACTTTGAGGTGGTTTCGTACCCTACCATAATCTCTTCGTTTGTTCTTCGCTATTAGTGACTTTGGAGTGACTCTTTGTTGCATGTTGATGGATAGCTATATGATCCAATTATGTTATTATTGTTGAGAGAACTTGCACTAGTGAAAGTATGAACCCTAGGCCTTGTTTCAACACATTGCAATACCGTTTACGCTCACTTTTATTACTTGTTACCTTGCTGTTTTTATATTTTCAGATTAAAAATACTCATATCTATCATCCATATTGCAATTGTATCACCATCTCTTTGCCGAACTAGTGCACCTATACAATTTACCATTGTATTGGGTGTGTTGGGGACACAAGAGACTCTTTGTTATTTGGTTGCAGGGTTGTTTGAGAGAGACCATATTCATCCTACGCCTCCCACGGATTGATAAACCTTAGGTCATCCACTTGAGGGAAATTTGCTACTGTCCTACAAACCTCTGCACTTGGAGGCCCAACAACGTCTACAAGAAGAAGGTTGCGTAGTAGACATCAGTCTTGCATCTGGGACAACTACACAAAACTGTGGTACCAGCTGAGAGTCGAGGGTGAACCTGAATTAGGATGAAAACAAACTGTGGGTCCAGTTGCGAGTCGGTGGGTGGACTTGCAACTAGGAAAATAACAAAACTATGGGCCTAGTTGTGATTTAAGGATGGACTTGCAACTGGGACAATAACAAAACTATGGGCCTATTTGTGATTCAAGGATGGACTTGCAACTGGGACAACCGAGGAAACTAAAAATCCCATTTGTGAGTCAAGCATAGACTTGTAGCTGTGATGTAACAAACTATGGGTCCAGTTATGAGTCAAGGAAGGACTTGCAACTCAGACAACTACACAAAACTACGATACCATTTGCGAGTCAAGGGTGGACTCTCAACTAGGACAATAAAAGACTACGAGCCAAGTTGTGAGTCGAGCATGAACTTGGAACTAGGATGAAAAAAACAGCCCAATTGCGAGTCAAGATTTGACTTGCAGCTGGTATGTAACAAAGTATGGGCCGAGTTGTGAGTCAATCGGGGACTTGCAACTAGGATGAAAAACAAAACATGACTCCAGTTGCGACTCGAGCGTGAGCTTGTAACTTTGACAACTACGAGCCCAGTTGTGAGTCGAGGGTTAACTTGCAACTGGGACAATGATGTTGGCTTGAACTACGTCGGTATTTCCCCAAAGAGGAAGGGATGATGCAGCACAACAACGGTAGGTATTTCCCTCAGTGATGAGACAAAGTTTATTGAACCAGTAGGAGAATCACGTAACATTACGTGAACGGCACCTGCACACAAATAACAAATACTCGCAACCCGACGTGTTAAATGGGTTGTCAATACCTTTCGGGCAACGGCGCCAGAAATTGGCAAACGGACGTGAGAGAGTTGTAGATATTGATAGATCGAACGCCAAATAAAATAAAGTGCAGCAAGGTATTTTTGTATTTTTGTTTTAATAGATCTGAAAATAAAAGCAAAGGAAAATAGATCGCAAAGGCAAATATAATAAAGAAGAGACCCGGGGGCCGTAGATTTCACTAGTGGCTTCTCTCGAGAAAAAGAGCAAACGGCGGGTGAACAAATTACTGTTGGGTAATTGATAGAGCTTCAAATAATCATGACGATATCCAGGCAATGATCATTATATAGGCATTGCGTCCAAGATTAGTAGACCGACTCCTGCCTGCATCTACTACTATTACTCCACACATCGACTGCTATCCAGCATGCATCTAGTGTATTAAGTTCATGGAGAAACTGGAGTAATGCAATAAGAACGATGACATGATGTAGACAAGATCTATTTATGTTGAATTAGACCCCATCGTTTTATCCTTAATGGCAATGATACATACGTGTCGGTTCCCCTTCTGTCACTAGGATCAAGCACCGTAAGATCGAACTCATCACAAAGCACCTCTTCCCATTGCAAGATAAATAGATCAAGTTGGCCAAACAAAACCCATATATCGGAGAAGAAATACGAGGCTATAAGCAATCATGCATATAAGAGATCAAAGAAGATTCAAATAACTTTCATGGATAAAAAGATAGATCTGATCATAAACTCAAAGTTCATCAGATCCCAACAAACACACCGCAAAAAGAGTTACATCATATGGATCTCCAAGAGACCATTGCATTGAGAATCAAAAGAGAGAGAGGAAGCCATCTAGCTACTAACTACGGACCCGTAGGTCTACAAAGAACTACTCACGCATCATTGGAGAGGCACCAATGGGCATGATGAACCCCTCTGTGATGGTGTCTAGATTGGATCTGGTGGTTCTAGACTCTGCGGCGGCTGGAATTGATTTTCGTCGACTCCCCTAGGGTTTCTGGAATATTGGAGTATTTATAGAGCAAAGAGGCGGTTCAGGGGGCACCCGAGGTGGGCACAACCCACCTGAGCGCGCCCTGGTGGGTTGTGCTCCCCTTGGAGCACCCCCGGGCGCTTCTCCGTCCCACTAGATGTCTTCTGGTCCAAAAAAATCCACAGAAAGTTTCGCTGCGTTTGGAATCCGTTTGGTATTGATTTCCTGCGATGTAAAAAACATGCAAAAAACAGCAACTGGCACTTGGCACTATGTCAATAGGTTAGTACCAAAATGGTATAAAATGACTATAAAATGATTATAAAACATCCAAGAATGATAATATAATAGCATGGAACAATCAAAATTATAGATACGTTGGAGACGTATCAGCATCCCCAAGCTTAATTCCTGCTCGTCCTCGAGTAGGTAAATGATAAAAACAGATCTTTTGATGTGGAATGCTGCCTAACATGTCATATCATATTCTTTTCTTTATAGCATGGGCATTTGGACTTTTATATGGTTCAAAGCAATAGTCTAGTTTTGACATGAGACTTAAATACTCAAGCATATCAACAAGCAACCATGTCATTGAAAATATTAACGCTAAAATAATTTATCCCTAGCCCATCATGCTCAATCCTTGATCCATTCATGAAACACACTCGCATATTAGCTACACCCAATGCTCAAGTACGATCATAGTGCCTCCTAGTTGGTGCTTTATAAGAGAAGATGGAGACTCAAATTAAAAATAAAAATTGCATAAAGTAAAAGAAAGGCCCTTCGCAGAGGGAAGTAGGGATTTGTTGAGGTGCCAGAGCTCAAAGCGAAAAACTTAGAGATAAAAACATTTTGGGAGGCATACTTTTCCCACCAACGAAAACAACTTAGAGATCCCAACACTTTTCATGCTAGATATACCATAGATGGTTCCCAAACAGAAAATAAAGTTTTTTTTTCCTTTTTCCACCATACTTTCACTTTCCATGGCTAGTCATATCCACGGTTGCCCTCCATACCAACACTTTCCAAGGAATTTATTATTTGACAATATAAAGTAAATTCATTTTTCATTTCGGGACTAGGCATCCCTAATACCTTTGCCTTACTCTCGTGCAATGACAAGTGAATAAACACTCATCGTGAGAATAACACATCTAGCATGGAAAATATTGGCCACCCCTCACCGCCTCGCGAGCGGTACGAGCACACGAAAGAGAAATTTATTTTGAAAAATTAGAGATGGCACATACAAATTTGCTTAGAACGGCAAAAGAATACCGCATTTAGGTAGATATAGTGGACTCATGTGGCAAAACTGGTTTAAAGGATTTTGGATGTACAAGTAGTGATCATACTTAGTGCAAAATGAAGGCTAGCAAAAGATTGAGAAGCGACCAACCAAGAAATGAATAATCTCATAAGAGAGCATTAAGCATAATTAACACCAAATAATGCACCACAAGTAGGATGTAATTTCATTGCATGACTATTGACTTTTGTGCTTTCATAGGGAATCACAAACCTTAACACCAATATTATTACTAAAGCACAATTACTCATCAACATGACTCACATATCACATCATCATATGTCAAAACTATTACAAGGAATCATGTTTATTTTGTCCAATGATCTTCATGAATGTTTTTATTATATCCTTCTTGGATATCTATCACTTTGGAACTAATTTTCATGTGTTGCTTTTGATAAGTTCAAACAAATATAAGTGAAGATCATGAGCATAATATTTCTTTCACTCAAATTAATTTAAGTGAAGCAAGAGAGAACTTCTTAAAAAAATTACTAACTCTCAAACAAATATAAGTGAAGCAAGAGATCATTTCTTCAAAAATACTAAAGCACACCATGCTCAAAAAGATATAAGTGAAGCACTAGAGCAATTCCATAGCTCATAAAAATTTAAGTGAAGCATAGAGAGCAATTCTAACAAGTCATGGCATAATTTTGGCTCTCTCAAATAGGTGTGTCCAGCAAGGATTAATGACTTAGAACACAAAGCAAAACAAGCAAAGACTCAAATCATACAAGACGCTCCAAGCAAAACTCATAGTATGTGACGAATAAAAATATAGCTTCGAGTAAAATACCAATGGTCGTTAGAAGAAAGAGGGGATGCCACTCGGGGCATCCCCAAGCTTAGTTGCTTGCTTCTCTTTGGATAATAGCTTGGGATGCAATGGGCATCCCCAAGCTTAGGCTCTTGTTACTCCTTATTCCTTAATCCATCATAACATCACCTAAAACTTGAAAACTTCAATCACACAAAACTCAACAAAACCTTCGTGAGATCCGTTAGTATAAGAAAGCAAATCAGTACTATAAGTGATGTTGCAAACCAATTCATATTTTATTCTTGCATTATATCTACTGTATTCCAACTTTTCTATGGCAAAAACTCATCAAAGAAAACCATAGAATCATCAAAACAAGCACACAACGCAAAGAAAACAGAATCTGTCAAAAACAGAACAGTCTGTAGCAATCTGGATATTTCGAATACTTCTGCAACTCCAAAAATTCTAAAACATTAGGAAAACTTGAGAAATTTGTATATTACTCTTGTGAAAAAAGAATCAGAGCAAAAGAACATTTCTGTGATTTATGAAAATTATTTTCATGAGCGCAAAGTTTTTGTCTTTTTCAGCAAGATCAAAGAACTATCACCCAAGAAGATCCTAAAGGCTTTGCTTGGCACAAACACTAATTAAAACACGCACACAATCATAACAGTAGCATAATTGTGCAAACACTCAAGAACAGAAATCAAAAGCAAAAATAAATTTTATTCATTGGGTTGCCTCCCAACGGGCGCTATTGTTTCACGCCCTTAGCTAGGCATAAAGCAAGGATCTATGTTTTGTCATCTTTGTTTCTTGATCCATAAGATTCCCTCATGATTGATTCATATGGTGGCCTAATTCTTATTCTAGGGAAGTGTTCCATTCCCTTCCTTAGTGGAAATTTAAATTTAATATTGCCTTCTTTCATATCAATCACGGCACCAATAGTGCGTAAAAATGGTCTACCAAGAATAATTGGACAAGACGGATTGCAATCAATATCAAGAACAATAAAATATATGGGCACATAAGTCCTATTTGCAAGAATAAGAACATCATTAATTCTTCCCATAGGCTTTTTAATAGTAGAATCCGCCAAGTACAAATTTAAAGAACATTCTTCAATATCGGTAAGACCAAGCACATCACATAAAGATTTCGGAATTGTAGAAACACTAGCACCCAAGTCACATAAAGCAAAACATTCATAATTTTTAATCTTGAATTTGATAGTAGGTTCCCACTCATCATGCAATTTTCTAGGAATTGAAACTTCTAACTCCAACTATTCTTCCAAAGCTTTCATCATAGGATCAACAATATGTTTTGTAAAAGCTTTATTTTGTTCATAAGCATGGGGTGACTTTATCATGGATTGCAACAAAGAAATACAGTCAATCAAAGAGCAACTATCATAATTAAAGTCTTTGTAATCCAAAAGAGTGGGCACATCACTAGTTAAAGTCTTGACCTCTTCAAACCCACTTTTATCAATTTTCTCAACAAGATTTTCACCCTCCGAATTATCGGGACACCTTCTAGCTAAAGTTGACTCTTCCCCAGTCCCTTTATCATCAATTTTAATTTTACTAAACAAGGAATCAATAGAAGAAACACCAATCATTTTAAGATCTTCATCACTTTTATGAAAGCAATCACTAGAAAATGCTTTTTCTAAAAATTCTCTTCTAGCTCTAAGCATAGCAGTTCTTTTCTTACTTTCATCCATAGAAACATAAAGAGATTTAATTGATTACTCTACCTTAGGCACAAAAAAATTCATCTTGAGATTTTCCACATTATGAGAAATTCTATCCACACTTCTAGACAAATCATCAATCTTATTCAACTTTTCTTCCATTGTAGTGTTGAAAACTTTTTGAGTGTTGATAAATTCTTTAATATTATTCTCAAGATCAGAGGTGTTCCTATTATTATTATAGGATTGATTACTGTAGGAGTTGCCATAATTATTGGATGAATTACTAGGAAAAGGCCTAGGATTAAAATTACATCTATAAGCATTGTTATTGAAATTATTTCGCGAGATAAAATTCACATCTATGGCATCACTATTTTGCTCAGTCAAAGTAGACAAAGGCACATCATTAAAATCAACAGGAGCACTTTTACTACCAACCAATTTCATAAGAGCATCAACTTTTTCACTCAAAGAAGAAATTTCTTCAACCGAATTAACTTTTTTACTAGTAGGAGCTCTTTCGGTATGCCATTGTGAATAATTTGCCATGATATTATCAAGCAATTTGGTGTCTTCACCAAAAGTAATTTCCATAAAAGTTTACGAGAAACAAAATTCAACCCCACATAAAAATTGTGTATGATCATCCAAAGATTTAACCCATGAGTTGGACAATTCCTTAGCATTATTTTCATCCTTTCCCAAGATTGTGCAACATGCTCATGCTCAAGTTGCTTGAAATTCATGATCTGGGTTCTAAGGGAAATAATTTTTGCGGGCGGAAAATACTTAGTAATGAAAGCATCTTTGCACTTATTCCAAGAATCGATACTATGGCGAGGCAACGAAGAAAACCAAATTTTTGCATGATCTCGCAAAGAAAACGGAAATAATTTCAACTTCACAACATCATTGTCCACTTCTTTTTCTTTTGCATATCGCATAATTCCACGAATGTGTTAAGATGGGACTGATGACCCACAAGTATAGGGGATCTATTGTAGTCCTTTCGATAAGTAAGAGTGTCGAACCCAACGAGGAGCAGAAGGAAATGACAAGTAGTTTTCAGTAGGGTATTCTCTGCAAGCACTGAAATTATCAGTAACAGATAGTTTTGTGATAAGGTAATTTGTAACGGGTAACAAGTAACAAAAGTAAAGAAGGTGCAACAAGGTGGCCCAATCCTTTTTGTAGCAAAGGACAAGCCTGGACAAACTCTTATATAAAGGAAAGCGCTCCCGAGGACACATGGGAATTATCGTCAAGCTAGTTTTCATCATGCTCATATGATTCGCGTTCGTTACTTTGATAATTTGATATGTGGGTGGACCGGTGCTTGGGTACTGCCCTTCCTTGTACAGGCATCCCACTTATGATTAACCCCTCTTGCAAGCATCCGCAACTACAAAAGAAGTATTAAGGTAAACCTAACCATAGCATGAAACATATGGATCCAAATCAGCCCCTTACGAAGCAACACATAAACTAGGGTTTAAGCTTCTATCACTCTAGCAACCCATCATCTACTTATTACTTCCCAATGCCTTCCCCTAGGCCCAAATAATGGTGAAGTGTCATGTAGTCGACGTTCACATAACACCACTAGAGGAAAGACAACATACATCTCATCAAAATATCGAACGAATACCAAATTCACATGACTACTTATAGCAAGACTTCTCCCATGTCCTTAGGAACAAACGTAACTACTCACAAATCATATTCATGCTCATAATCAAAGGGGTATTAATATGCATAAAGGATCTGAACATATGATCTTCCACCAAATAAACCAACTAGCATCAACTACAAGGAGTAATCAACACTACTAGCAACCCACAGGTACCAATCTGAGGTTTTGAGACAAAGATCGGATACAAGAGATGAAGTAGGGTTTGAGAGGAGATGGTGTTGGTGAAGATTGACCCCCTCCCGATGAGAGGATCGATGGTGATGACGATTGTGATGATTTCCCCCTCCCGGAGGAATGTTTCCCCGGCAGAACAGCTCCGCCGGAGCCCTAGATTGGTTTCGCCAGGTTCCGCCTCGAGACGGCGGCGCTTCGTCCCAAAAGCTTCCTTCTTATTTTTTCCAGGGCGATAGACTTCATATAGCAAAAGATGGGCACCGGAGGCCTGCCAGGGGGCCCACGAGGCAGGGGGCGCGCCCTCCACCCTCGTGGACAGGGTGTGGCCCCCCTCTGGTGCTTTCTTCGCCCAATATTTTTAATATATTCCAAAACTGACTTTCGTGCCATTTAAGGACTTTTGGAGTTGTGCAGAATAGGTCTCTAATATTTGCTCCTTTTCCAGCCCAGAATTCCAGCTACCGGCATTCTCCCTCTTCATGTAAACCTTGTAAAATAAGAGAGAAAAGGCATAAGTATTGTGACATAATGTGTAATAACAGCCCATAATGCAATAAATATCGATATAAAAGCATGATGCAAAATGGACGTATCAAGCTTATAACAGCCCCCAAGCTTAGACCTCGTTTGTCCTCAAGCGGAAGCCAATATCGAAAAATATGTCCACATGTTTAGAGATAGAGGTGTCGATAAAATAAAATATGGACATGAGGGCATCATAATCATTCTTATAACAGCAATATATATATATATATATATATATATATTGTCATATGATTTCTGATGCTAAAGTAACAATCTATTCACAATGTCAAGTATGAATCAGAAACTTCATTGAAAACTAACAAACTATGATCTCGGTCATTGAAGCAATTGCAATTTATCATAACATCGGAAAGAGTCAACATAAGAGCTTTTCAGCAAGTCCACATGCTCAACTATCATTTAGTCTTTCACAATTGCTAACACTCACGCAATACTTATGGGTATGAAGTTCTAATCGGACACAGAGAAAGATAGGGGCTCATAGTTTTGCCTCCCAACCTTTTACCTCAAGGGTAATGTCAACAATAATAGTTCATGATAACTTACATCCAATTGGATATATATATATATATCAGGATCTTTCCAACACAATGTGCTTGCCAAAGGATAAAGTGTAAAAGTAAAGGTGAAGATCACCTCGACTCTTGCATAAGATATAAGAAAAAAATAAAAGACAGGCCCTTCGCAGAGGGAAGCAGAGGTTGTCATGTGCTTTTATGGTTGGATGCACAAAATCTTAATGCAAACGAACGTCACTTTATATTGCCACTTGTGGTAGGTACCTTTATTATGCAATCCGTCGCTTTTATTTCTTCCATATCACAAGATCGTATAAAGCTTATTTTCTCCACACTAATAAATCATACATATTTAGAGAGCAATTTTTATTGCATGCAACAATGACAGCTTACTTGAAGGATCTTACTCAATCCATAGGTAGGTATCGTGGACTCTCATGGCAACACTGGGTTTAAGGATATTTGGAAGTACAAGTAGTATTTCTACTTGGTGCAAAGAATTTGGCTAGCATGAGGGGGAAAGGCAAGCTCAACATGTTGGATGATCCATGACAATATACTTTATTTCGGATATAAGAAAACATAACCCATTACGTTGTCTTCCTTGTCCAACATCAACTTTTTAGCATGTCATATTTTAATGAGTGCTCACAATCATAAAAGATGTCCAAGATAGTATATTTATATGTGAAAACCTCTCTTTCTTTATTACTTCCGATTAATTGCAACGTTGACCAAAACTATGTTTGTCAACTCTCAACAACTTTTATTCATCATACTCTTTATATGTGAAGTCATTACTCTCCGTAAGACCAATATGATCTCTTTATTTCCTTTTATTCTCTCTTTTTATTCCCTCAAGATCATAGCAAGGTAACTAAGCCCTCGACTCAAAACTAATCTTTATTATATATAGCTCACGGACTCGATTACATAGAAGGATCATAAAGCAAAACTCGAAACTAGACCATACTAAAAATTTATTCTACTAGATCAAGATATAACCAAAAGGATCGAACTAAGAAAAACAGTAAAGATAGGAGTGTGATGGTGGTACGATACCGGGGCACCTCCCCCAAGCTTGGCAGTTGCCAAGGGGAGTGCCCATACCCATGTATTTATGTCTCCTTCTTCGAAGGTGGTGATGATGGAGTTGTTGATGATGTAGGCTTGTCGTCCATCATCAAGCGTAGGAGGTGCTCCAACTTACGAATAATGCCCTTGAGTGAAGTGATATGCTCTTTCAACAGAATATTTTCACGAGTTAGATACTTGTTCTGCACCCGAACTATTTCAATCATCTTGAAAGCTTCAATTTTAGTAGGGGTAAGAAGATTGTAATGAGGTTGAAGGATGTCTTCTTCTTCTGCTGCCGGAGCTTGATCCTCTGTGGCCTTCTTGGTCCTATCATCCTTGTGGATCTCCCCGGGTTCTTCTCTCTTAAGCTCTATCTTCATTAGCCAAGCATCGTCGCCCTCATTGTTGGAGGAGGGGGACGACATGATGCATGGCCTTGACAAGTCTGGCAGAAAACAGCTCGAAACAAAAACAGGAGATATTTGCATGGTACGGTGGTTAAAACCTTCGGGAGATTATATAATGAATTTTTACCGACCAAAAGAAGTATCGTGCAAGAAAACGAAGTCCGGAGAGCACACGAGGTGCCCACGAGGCAGGGGGCACGCCCTCCACCCTCGTGGACGCCTCGTGTCCCTTTCGGACTACTTCTTATTTTCCTATTTTCTTAAATATTCCAAAACGGAGAAAAATTGCTATTAGAACTGTTTTGGATTCGGTTTACTTACCGTACCACATACCTATTCCTTTTCGGAGTCTGAAACGTTCTGGAAAGTGTCCCTTATGTATTCCTCCGGGGTTACGGTTTCAATAACATTAGTTTCAACATTTATAAGATTACCTGAGATATAATGTTTGATTCTTTGACCATTCACCACCTTCGGATTTGTGCCTTCGAAGTTGTTGATTTTTATGGCACCGGAACGATAGACCTCCTCGATAACGTAAGGACCTTCCCATTTAGAGAGGAGTTTTCCTGCAAAAAATCTTAAACGAGAGTTGTATAGCAAAACATAATCACCTACATTAAACTCACACTTTTGTATCCTTTTGTCATGCCATCTTTTAACTTTTTCTTTGAACAGCTTGGCATTCTCATAGGCTTGGGTTCTCCACTCATCAAGTGAGCTAATGTCAAATAGTCTCTTCTCGCTGGCAAGTTTGAAATCATAATTGAGCTCTTTAATGGCCCAATATGCCTAATTTTCTAGTTCGAGAGGTAAGTGACATGCTTTTCCATAAACCATTTTATATGGAGACATACCCATAGGATTTTTATATGCAGTTCTATAGGCCCACAATGCATCATCAAGTTTCTTGGACCAATTATTTCTAGATCTATTAACGGTCTTTTGCAAAATTAATTTAATCTCTCTATTACTCAGTTCTACTTGACCACTAGATTGTGGATGGTATGGAGATGCAATTCTATGATTAACATCATACTTAGCAAGCATTTTACGAAAAGCACCATGAATAAAATGTGAACCACCATCAGTCATTAAGTATCTAGGGACTCCAAACCTCAGAAAAATAACTTCTTTAAGCATCTTAATAGAGGTGTTATGATCAGCACTACTATTTGGAATAGCTTCTACCCACTTAGTAACATAATCAACAGCAACTAAAATATGTGTATACCCATTAGAGGAAGGAAACGGTCCCATATAATCAAAACCCCAAATGTCAAATGGTTCAATAACAAGTGAATAGTTCATAGGCATTTCTTGACGTATACTAATATTACCAATTCTTTGACATTCATCACAAGACAAGACAAACTTACGGGCATCTTTGAAGAGAGTAGGCCAATAAAAACCGAATTGCAATACCTTATGTGCAGTTCTATCTCCAGCGTGGTGTCCTCCATAAGCCTCGGAGTGACACTTGCGTAGGATCTGTTCCTATTCATGATCAGGTACACAACGTCTAATAACACCATCTACACCTTCTTTATAAAGGTGTGGGTCAACCCAAAAGTAATGTCTTAAATCATAAAAAAAACTTTTTCTTTTGCTGGTATGTGAAACTAGGTGGTATAAATTTAGCAACAATGTAATTGGCATAATCAGCATACCACGGAGCAGTACGAGAAGCATTTATGACAGCTAATTGTTCATCAGGGAAGCTATCATCAATAGGTAGTGGGTCATCAAGAACATTCTCTAACCTAGACAAGTTGTCTGCAACGGGGTTCTCAGCTCCCTTTCTATCAATAATATGCAAATCAAATTCTTGTAGCAAGAGAACCCATCTAATAAGTCTAGGTTTAGCATCTTTCTTTTCCATAAGGTATTTAATAGCAGCATGATCAGTGTGAACAGTTACTTTAGAATCAACAATATAAGGTCTGAACTTATCACAAGCAAATACAACTGCTAAAAATTCTTTTTCAGTAGTAGCATAATTTCTCTGGGCACTGTCTAGAGTTTTACTAGCATATTGGATAACATTTAATTTCTTATCAACTCTTTGTCCTAGAACAACACCTACAACATAATCACTAGCATCACACATAATTTCAAAGGGTAAATTCCAATCAGGAGGCTGAACAATAGGTGCAGAAATCAAGGCTTTCTTAAGTATTTCAAATGCTTCTACACAATCATCATCAAAGACAAAAGGAACATCTTTTTGTAAGAGATTAGTCAGAGGCCTAGAAATTTTTGAGAAGTCTTTAATGAACCTCCTATAAAAACCGGCATGACCAAGGAAACTTCTTATACCTTTAATGTCCTTAGGACACGGCATCTTTTCAATAGCATCAACTTTAGCTTTATCAACTTCAATACCTCTTTCAGAAATTTTATGCCCCAAGACAATACCTTCATTAACCATAAAGTGGCACTTCTCCCAATTCAAGACAAGATTAGTTTCTTCACATCTCTGCAAAACTCGATCAAGGTTGCTTAAGCAATCATCAAAAGAAGTTCCATATACGGAAAAATCATCCATGAAAACCTCAACAATCTTTTCACAAAAGTCAGAGAATATAGCAGTCATACATCTTTGAAAGGTAGCAGGTGCATTGCATAAACCAAAAGGCATACGTCTATAAGAAAAGGTACCGAAAGGGCAAGTAAAAGTGGTCTTTTCTTGATCCTATTTTGACACAGGTATTTGAGAGAAACCGGAATAACCGTCTAGAAAGCAAAAATGTGTATGTTTGGATAATCTTTCTAGCATTTGATCAATAAAAGCTAAAGGGTAATGATCCTTTTTAGTAGCTTTATTTAGTTTGTGGAAATTAATTACCATTCTATAACCTGTAACAATTCTTTGTGGTATCAATTCATCTTTATCATTAGGAACAACAGTAATACCTCCCTTCTTAGGGACACAATGGACAACACTTACCCACTGACTATCAGCAACAGGATAAATTATACATGCCTCCAAAAGCTTTAGTATTTCTTTTCTTACCACTTCTTTCATCTTGGGATTTAACCATCGTTGGTGATCAACAACCGGTTTAGCGTCTTTCTCCAATTTTATTTTGTGCTGGCATAGAGTGGGACTAATGCCCTTAAGATCATCAAGAGTATATCCAATAGCAGCACGGTGCTTCTTCAGAGTTTTCAATAATTTCTCTTCTTCCTGCTCTGAAAGGTTAGCACTAATAATAATAGCATATATCTTCTTTTCATCAAGATAAGCATATTTAAGAGTATCAGGTAATGGTTTAGGCTCAAACACGGGATCACCTAAGATTTCAACAGGCAGGTTGTGTTTCAAAATAGGTCCCTCTTTATAGAATAATTCATTTATTTCCCTTCTTTCATTCATAAACATATCATTTTCATGGTCTAGCAAGTATTGTTCTAAAGGATCGTTAGGAGGCACGGGAATAGAAGCAAGACCAATAATTTCATCTTTACTAGGCAATTCTTTATCATGGGGTTGTCTACGAAATTTAGCAAAATTAAAATCATGAGACATATCCCCCAAACCAATAGTAACAACATCCTTTTTGCAATCTATCTTAGCATTAACAGTATTCAAGAAGGGTCTACCAAATATAATGGGACAAAAGTCATCTTGTGGGGAACCAAGAACAAGAAAATCAGTAGGATATTTAACTTTCCCACACAAGACTTCAACATCTCTAACAATCCCAACTGGTGAAATAGTATCTCTATTGGCAAGCTTAATTGTAACGTCAGTTCCTTCTAACTCAGCAGGTGCAATATCATAATTTCTTCGTATAAGGAATGAGGTATTGCACTCGCACTAGCACCCATATCACATAAGCCATGATAGCAATGATCTCCTATTTTAACAGAAATAATAGGCATGCCTACAACAGGTCTATGTTTATTTTTAGTATCGGGTCTAGCAATTCTAGCAGCTTCATCACATAAGTAAATAACACGCCCATCAATATTATCGGCCAAGAGATCTTTAACCATAGCAATACTAGGTTCAACTTTAATTTGCTCAGGGGGTGTAGGTGTTCTAGTATTACTCTTATGAACCATAGTTGAAGCTTTAGCATGATCCTTTATTCTAGCAGGGAAAGGTGGTTTCTCAATATAAGCGGTAGGAACAATAGGATCAACATTATAAGTGATAGTCTTTTCTTCAACGTTAATAGGTTCAATTACCTTTACTTTAATGGGAGGATGATATTTAAACCACTTATCCTTAGGGAGATCAACATGAGTAGCAAAGTATTCAAAGAAAGAAGCTACTATCTCAGAGTCAAGTCCATATTTAGTGCTAAATTCATGAAAAACATCGGTATCCATAAAAGATTTAACACAATCAAACTTAGGTGTTATACCTGACTCCTTACCTTTGTCGAGTTCCCAATCTTCAGAGTTGCATTTAATTCTTTCCAATAAATCCCATTTGAATTCAATAGTCTTCATCATAAAAGAACCAGTACAAGAAGTATCGAGCATGGAGCGATTATTGAGAGAAAGCTGAGCATAAAAAATTGAATAATAATTTCTCTTGAGAGCTCATGATTGGGGCATGAATATAACATTGACTTAAGCCTCCCCCGAGCTTGAGCGATACTTTCTCCTTCGCGAGGCCAAAAATTATATATATAATTACGATCACGATGAACCAGATGCATAGGATAAAACTTCTGATGAAATTCCAATTTCAATCGGTTGTAGTTCCATGATCCAATATCTTCGCATAGCCTAAACCATGTCAATGCCTTTCCCTTCAAAGATAAAGGGAAGACTTTCTTCTTGATAACATCCTCAGGCATACCAGCAAGCTTAAATAATCCACAAACTTCATCCACATAGATTAGGTGCAAATCGGGATGTAATGTTCCATCTCCTGTAAAAGTATTAGCTAGCAGTTTCTCTATCATACCCGAAGGAATTTCAAAGTAAACATTTTCAGTAGGTTCAGTAGGTTGAGGAGAAAATATTTGCTCTACTGGTCGGGGTGAAGATACCCCGAACAAGCCCCTCAAAGGATTATTTTCCATAGTAACAAGTGACAGTAAATTTCAGCACACTATATAAATTTTTCCTTACCAAAGGCGCTTCACTCCCCAGAAACGGTGCCAGAAAAGAGTCTTGATGACCCACAAGTATAAGGGATCTATCGTAGTCCTTTCGATAAGTAAGAGTGTCGAACCTAACGAGGAGCAGAAGGAAATGACAAGTAGTGTTCAGTAAGCTATTCTCTGCAAGCACTGAAATTATCGGTAATAGATAGTTTTGTGATAAGGTAATTTGTAACGGGTAACAAGTAACAAAAGTAAATAAGGTGCAGCAAGGTGGCCCAATCCTTTTTGTAGCAAAGGACAAGCCTGGACAAACTCTTATATAAAGGAAAGCGCTCCCGAGGACACATGGGAATTATCATCAAGCTAGTTTTCATCATGCTCATATGATTTGCGTTCGTTACTTTGATAATTTGATATGTGGGTGGACCGGTGCTTGGGTACTGCCCTTCCTTGGACAAGCATCCCACTTATGATTAACCCCTCTTGCAAGCATCCGCAACTACAAAAGAAGTATTAAGGTAAACCTAACCATAGCATGAAACATATGGATCCAAATCAGCCCCTTACGAAGCAACGCATAAACTAGGGTTTAAGCTTCTGTCACTCTAGCAACCCATCATCTACTTATTACTTCCCAATGCCTTCCCCTAGTCCCAAATAATGGTGAAGTGTCATGTAGTCGACGTTCACATAACACCACTAGAGGAAAGACAACATACATCTCATCAAAATATCGAACGAATACCAAATTCACATGACTACTTATAGCAAGACTTCTCCCATGTCCTCAGGAACAAATGTAACTACTCACAAATCATATTAATGTTCATAATCAGAGGGGTCTTAATATGCATAAAGGATCTGAACATATGATCTTCCACCAAATAAACCAACTAGCATCAACTACAAGGAGTAATCAACACTACTAGCAGCCCACAGGTACCAATCTGAGGTTTTGAGACAAAGATCGGATACAAGAGATGAACTAGGGTTTGAGAAGAGATGGTGCTGGTGAAGATGTTGATGGAGATTGACCCCCTCCCGATGAGAGGATCGATGGTGATGACGATTGTGATGATTTCCCCCTCCCGGAGGGGTGTTTCCCCGGCAGAACAGCTCCGCCGGAGCCCTAGATTGGTTTCGCCAGGTTCCACCTCGAGACGATGGCGCTTCGCCCCGAAAGCTTCCTTCTTATTTTTTCCAGGGAGAAAGACTTCATGTAGCAAAAGATGGGCACCGGAGGCCTGCCAGGGGGCCCACGAGGCAGGGGGCGCGCCCAGGGGGTAGGGCGTGCCCTCCACCCTCGTGGATAGGGTGTGGCCCCCCTCTGGTGCTTTCTTCGCCCAATATTTTTAATATATTCCAAAACTGACTTTCGTGGAGTTTCAGGACTTTTGGAGTTGTGCAGAATAGGTCTCTAATATTCGCTCCTTTTCCAGCCCAGAATTCCAGCTACCGGCATTCTCCCTCTTCATGTAAACCTTGTAAAATAAGAGAGAAAAGGCATAAGTATTGTGACATAATGTGTAATAAAAGCCCATAATGCAATAAATATCGATATAAAAGCATGATGCAAAATGGACGTCTCAGGGACGCGGCATTAATATCACAAGACTCCGCACTAGTGGTGGGAGGAGCAATCAGAGTGCCAATAAAATCATTGTTTTTGGTATTTGAGAAATCACACAACTTGGTGTTCTCTTGAGTCATTGTGACTTCGCAACAAGATTGCACTCAAAAATAGATCCGGCAAAAAAACGGCAAACGAAAAGAGGGCGAATAAGACGGCAAATTTTTGTGAAGTGGGGGAGAGGAAAATGAGAGGCAAATGGCAAATAATGTAAATTGCAAGGAGATGAGATTTGTGATTAGGAACCTGGTAAATGTTGATGATGTCTCCCCGGCAACGGCGCCAGAAATTCCTTTTGATGTTGGCTTGAACTACGTCGGTATTTCCCCAAAGAGGAAGGGGTGATGCAGCACAACAATGGTAGGTATTTCCCTCAGTGATGAGACCAATGTTATCGAACCAGTAGGAGAATCACGCAACAGTACGTGAACGGCACCTGCACATGAATAACAAATACTCACAACCCGACGTGTTAAAGGGGTTGTCAATCCCTTTCGGGCGATGGCGCCAGAAATTAGCAAACGGACGTGAGAGAGTTGTAGATATTGATAGATCGAACGCCAAATAAAATAAAGTGCAGCAAGGTATTTTTTATTTTTTAATAGATCTGAAAATAAAAGCAAAGGAAAATAGATCGTAAAGGCAAATATAATAAAGAAGAGACCCGGGGCCGTAGATTTCACTAGTGGCTTCTCTTGAGAAAAATAGCAAACGGTGGGTGAACAAATTACTGTTGGGCAATTGATAGAGCTTCAAATAATCATGAAGATATCCACGCAATGATCATTATATAGGCATCACGTCCAAGATTAGTAGACCGACTCCTGCCTGCATCTACTACTATTACTCCACACATCGACTGCTATCCAGCATGCATCTAGTGTATTAAGTTCATGGAGAAACGGAGTAATGCAATAAGAACGATGACATGATGCAGACAAGATCTATTTATGTAGAAATAGACCCCATCGTTTCATCCTTAATGGCAACGATACATACGTGTCGGTTCCCCTTCTGTCACTGGGATCAAGCACCGTAAGATCGAACCCATCACAAAGCACCTCTTCCCATTGCAAGATAAATATATCAAGTTGGCCAAACAAAACCCAAATATCGGAGAAGAAATACAAGGCTATAAGCAATCATGCATATAAGAGATCAAAGAACACTGAAATAACTTTCATGGATAAAAAGATAGATCTGATCATAAACTCAAAGTTCATCAGATCCCAACAAACACATCGCAAAAAGAGTTACATCATATGGATCTCCATGAGAACATTGTATTGAGAATCAAAAGAGAGAGAGGAAGCCATCTAGCTACTAACTACGGAATTGTAGGTCTACAAAGAACTACTCACGCATCATCGGAGAAGCACCAATGGGCATGATGAACCCCTCCGTGATGGTGTCTAGATTGGATCTGGTGGTTCTGGACTCTGCGGCGGCTGGAATTGATTTTCGTGAGTCGAGGGTGAACTTGCGACTAGGACACCTACGAGCTCATTCGCGAGTCAAGGGTGGACTTGCAACTAGGACAACTATGAAACTATGAGCCCAGTTGCGAGTCAATAGTCGACTTGCCACTAGTATGAAATAAACTATGGGCCCAGTTACGAGTGTGGAGATGCAACTAGGATGAAAAAACAAAACATAGTCTCCAATTGCGAGTCGAGGGTGGGCTTGCAACTCGTACAACTACGAGCCCTGTTATGAGTCGATGTTGGACTTGCAAGTGAGACAACTACGAAATTACGACCCAGTTGCGAGTTAATGGTCGATTTGTAACTGGGATGAAACAAATTATGTGTGTGGTTGTGAGTCAATGATGGACCTACAAGTGGGACGAAAAACAAAACACAACCAAAGTTGCGAGTCAAGGGGCGGGCTTGAAACTGGAATGGGTCAAACTATAAACCTAGTTGCGAGTCGAGGGTGTACTTGCAAATGGGACAACTACACAAAACTATGATACGAGTTGTGAGTCAAGGGTGGACCTGCAACTGGGACAACTACAGGAAATTACGATATGAGTTGTGAGTTAAGTGTGGACTTGCAACTAGGATAACTACAAACTACGAGCCTAGTTGAGAGTTAAGGGTGAACTTGCAACTAAGTAAAAAGGGTCAGACCCCAGTTGCGTGCTGATGGTGGACTTGCAACTAGGAGAAAAAAAAGTTGAGACCAGTTGCATGTCGATGGTGGACTTGCAACTAGGACAAAAGAAAGGTCGAGGCTAGTCACGAGTCAAGGGCGGACTTACAACTAAGACAAAGACCATGGCCTAGTTTTGAAGGAAATATGCCCTAGAGGCAATAATATTGTTATTTATATTTCCTTATATCATGATAAATATCTATTATTCATGCTAGAATTGTATTAACCGGAAACTTGATAGATGTGTGGATACATACACAAAATACAGTGTCCCTAGTAAGCCTGTACTAGACTAGCTCATTAATCAAAGATGGTTAAGTTTCCTAACCATAGACATGTGTTGTCATTTGATGAACGGGATCACATCATTAGGAGAATGATGTGATGGACAAGACCCATCCGTTAGCTTAGCATTATGATCGTTAAGTTTTATTGCTACTGCTTTCTTCATGACTTATACATATTCCTTTGACTATGAGATCATGCAACTTCCGGATACCAGAGGAATACCTTGTGTGCTATCAAATGTCACAACGTAACTGGGTGATTATAAAGATGCTCTACAGGTATCTCCAAAGGTGTTTTGTTGGGTTGGCATAGATCGAGATTAGGATTTGTCACTCCGAGTATCGGAGAGGTATCTCTGGGCCCTCTCGGTAATGCACATCATAATAAGCCTTGCAAGCAATGTGACTAATGAGTTAGTTGCGGGATGATGCATTACGGAACGAGTAAAGAGACTTGTCGGTAACGAGATTGAACTAGGTACGAAGATACCAACAATCGAATCTCGGGCAAGTAACACACCGATGACAAAGGGAATAACGTATGTTGTCATAACGGTTCGACCGATAAAGATCTTCGTAGAATATGTGGGAACCAATATGAGCATCCAGATTCCGCTATTGGTTATTGACTGGAGAGGTGTCTCAGTCATGTCTACATAGTTCTCGAACCCGTAGGGTCTGCACGCTTAACATTCGATGACGATTTGTATTATGAGTTATGTGTTTTGGTGACCGAAGTTTGTTCGGAGTCCCAGATGAGATCATGGACATGACGAGGAGGCTCGAAATGGTCGAGAGGTAAAGATTGATATATTGGACGATAGTATTCGGACATCGGAATGGTTTCGGAGTGTTTCGGATATTTATCGGAGTACCGGGAGGTTACCGGAACCCCCCGGGGAAAGTAATGGGCCAACATGGGCCATAGGGGGGAGAGAGGGCAGCCCACAAGGGGTGGCGCCCCCCCCCATGGGCAGTCCGAATTGGACATGGGGAGGGGGCGCGGCCCCCTTTCCTTCTCCATCTCCCTCTCCTTTCCCCTTTCCCCCTCCGAAAGAAGGAAGTGGGGGGGGGGGGTTGACTAGGACTAGGAGTCCAAGTCGGTTTCCCCCCACTTGGCGCACCCCCTAGGGTCGGCCTTCTCCCTCTCCTCCTTTATATATGGGGGCAGGGGGAACCCCAAAGCACATCAATTGTTCTTAGCCGTGCGCGGTGCCCCCTCCACCGTTTACTCCTCCGGTCTTATTGTGGTAGTGCTTAGGCGAAGCCCTGCGCGGATCACTTCATCATCACCGTCACCACACCGTCGTGCTGACGAAACTCTCCCTCGACACTTTGCTGGATCAAGTGTTCGTGGGATGTCATCGAGTTGAACGTGTGTAGAACTCGGAGGTGTCGTACGTTCAGTGCTTGATCGGTTGGATCAAGAAGACGTTCGACTACATCAACCGCGTTAAGCTAATGCTTCCGCTTTCAGTCTACGAGGGTACGTGGACACACTATCCCCCTCTCGTTGCTATGCATCTCCTAGATAGATCCTGCGTGAGCGTAGGATTTTTTTTTGAAATTGCATGCTACGTTTCCCAACAATGGTATGAGAGCCAAGTCTATGTGTAGATGATATGCACGAGTAGAACACAAAGAGTTGTGGGCGATGATAGTCATACTGCTTACCATCAACATCTTATTTAGATTCGGCAATATTGTTGGATGAAGGGGCCCGAACCAACCTTACATGACCGCGTTCATGAGACCGGTTCCACCGACAGCCATGCAACTTGTTTTGCATAAAGGTGTGGCTGGTGGGTGCCTGTTTCTCCAACTTTAGTTGAATCGAATTTGACTACGGCCAGTCCTTGTTGAAGGTTAAAACAGCAAACTTGACGAAACATCGTTGTGGTTTTGATGCGTAGGTAAGAACGGTTCTGACTAGAAGCCCGTAGCAGCCACGTAAAACTTGCAACAACAAAGTACAGGATATCTAACTTGTTTTTGCAGGGCATGTCGTGATGTAATATGGTCAAGACATGATGTGATATATGTTGTTGTATGAGATGATCATGTTTTGTATAAGTTATTGGCAACTGGCAGGAGCCTTATGGTCGTCGCTTTATTGTATGAAATGCAAATGCCATGTAATTGCTTTACTTTATCACTATGCGTTAGCGATAGTTGTAGAAGCAATAGTTGGCGAGACAACCACGACGCTACGATGGAGATCAAGTTGTCAAGCCGGTGACGATGGAGATCATGAATGTGCTTTGGAGATGGAGATCAAAAGCACAAGATGATGATGGCCATATCATGTCACATATCTTGATTGCATGTGATGTTTATCTTTTATGCATCTTATTTTGCTTAGTTCGACGGTAGCATTATAAGATGATCCCTTAACTAAAATTTCAAGGTATAAGTGTTCTCCCTGAGTATGCACCGTTGCGACAGTTCTTCATGCTGAGACACCACGTGATGATCAGGTGTGATAGGCTCTATTCAAATACAACGGGTGCAAGACAGTTTTGCACATGCGGAATACTCGGTTTAAACTTGACGAGCCTAGCATGTACAGACATGGCCTCAGAACACTGGAGACCGAAAGGTCGAACGTGCATCAAATAGTAGATATGATCAACATAGAGATGTTCACCATTGATGATTACTCCATCTCACGTGATGATCGGACATGGTTTAGTTGATTTGGATCATGTTACATTTAGATGACTTGAGGGATGTCTATCTTAGTGGGAGTTCTTAAGTAATTTGATTAACTGAACTTTAATTTCTCATGAACTTAGTCCTGATAATATTTGCAAATTATGTTGTAGATCAATAGCTCACGTTATAGCTCCCCTATGTTTTTGATATGTTCCTAGAGAAAACTAAGTTGAAAGATGATAGTAGCAATGATGCGAACTGGGTCCGTGATCTGAGGATTATCCTCATTGCTGCGCAGAAGAATTATGTCCTTGATGCACCACTAGGTGACAGACCTATTGTAGGAGCAGATGCAGACTTTATGAACGTTTGGCAAGCTTGATATGATGACTACTTAATAGTTTAGTGCGCCATGCTTTATGTCTTAGAATCGGGGCTTCAAAGACATTTTGAATGCCACGGAGCATATGAGATGTTCCAAGATCTGAAATTGGTATTTCAGACTCATGCCCGTGTCGAGAGGTATAAGACCTCTAACAAGTACTTTGCCTACAAGATGGAGGAGAATAGCTCAGCTAGTGAGCATGTGCTCAGAATGTCTAGGCACTACAATCGCTTGAATCAAGTGGGAGTTAATCTTCCAGATAAGATAGTGATTGACAGAGTTCTCTAGTCACTATCACCAAGCTACTAGAACTTCGTGATGAACTATAATATGCAAGGGATGACAAAAACGATTCCCGAGCTCTTCGTGATGCTGAAATCGACGAAGGTAGAAATCAAGAAAGAGCATCAATTGTTGATGTTAAACAAGACCACTAGTTTCAAGAAGAGGGCAAAGGGAAAGAAAGGGAACTTCAAGAAGAATTTCAAGCAAGTTGCCACTCCCGTGAAGAAGCCCAAAGCTAGACCCAAGCCTGAAACTAAGTGCCTCTACTGCAAAGGAAATGGTCACTGGAAGCTGAACTACCCAAAATATTTAGCAGATAAGAAGGATGGCAAAGTGAACAAATGTATATTTGATATACATGTTATTGATGTGTACTTTACTAGTGTTCATAGTAACCCCAGGGTATTTGATACCGGTTCAGTTGCTAGGATTAGTAACTCGAAATAGGAGTTGCATAATGAACAAAGACTAGTTAAGGGCGAGGTGACGATGTGTGTTGGAAGTGATTCCAAGGTTGATAACATCACCATCGCACACTCCCTCTACCTTCGAGATTAGTGTTGGACCTAAATAAATGTTATTTGGTGTTTGCGTTGCGCATGAATATGATTGGATCATGTTTATTGCAATACGGTTATTCATTTTAAGATAGAGAATAATTGTTGTTCTGTTTACATGAATAAAACCTTCTATGGTCATACACACAATGTAAATGGTTTATTGAATCTCGATCGTAGTGATACACATATTCATAATAATGATGCCAAAAGATGCAAAGTTGATGATGATAGTGCAACATACTTGTGGCACTGCCGTTTAGGTCATATTGGTGTAAAGCGCATGAAGAAACTCCATGCAGATGGGCTTTTGGAATCACTTGATTATGAATCATTTGATACTTGCAAACCATGCCTCATGGGCAAGATGACTAAAACCCCGTTCTCCGGAACAATAGAGCGAGCCAATGACTTATTGGAAATAATACATACCAATGTATGCGGTTCGATGAGTATTGAGGCACACGGCGGGTATCGTTATTTTCTGACCTTCACAGAGTGATTTGAGCAAATATGGGTATATCTACTTAATGAAACACAAGTCTGAAACTTTTGAAAAGTTCAAAGAATTTCAGAGTGAAGTGGACAATCATTGTAACAACAAAATAGAAGTTTCTACGATCTGATCGTGGAGGCAAATATTTGAGTTATGAGTTTGACCTTCATTTAAAACAATGTGGAGTAGTTTCACAACTCACGCCACCTGGAACACCACAGCGTAATGGTGTGTCCGAACGTCATAATCGCACTTTATTGGATATGGTGCGATCTATGATGCCTCTTACCGATTTACTAGTATCGTTTTGGGGTTATGCATTAGAGACAGCTGCCTTCACTTTAAATAGGGCACCATCTAAATCCGTTGAGACGACACCGTATGAACTGTGGTTTGGCAAGAAACCTAAGCTGTCGTTTCTTAAAGTTTGGGGTTGCGATGCTTTTGTGAAAAAGCTTCAGCCTGATACGCTCGGATCCAAATCGGAGAAGTGCGTCTTCATAGGATACCCAAAAGAGACTGTTTGGGTACATCTTCTATCACAGATCCGAAGGCAAGATCTTTGTTGCTAAGAATGGATCTTTTCTAGAGAAGGGGTTTCTCTTGAAAGAAATGAGTGGGAGGAAAGTAGAACTTGATGAGGTAATTGTACCTTCTCTTGAATTGGAAAGTAGTTCATTACAGAAATCGGTTCCAATGATGCCTACACCAATTAGTGAGAAAGCTAATGATAATGATCATGAAACTTCAGATCAAGTTACTACCGAACCTCGTAGGTCAACCAGAGCACGTTCCGCACCAGAGTGGTATGGTAATCCTGTTCTGGAAGTCATATTACTAGACCATGACGAACCTACGAACTATGAGGAAGCGATGATGAGCCCAGAGTCCGCAAAATGCCTTGAGGCCATGAAATCTGAGATGGGATCCATGTATGAGAACAAAGTATGGACTTTGGTGGACTTGCCCGATGATTGGCAAGCCATAGAGAATAAATGGATCTTCAAGAAGAAGACTGACGCTGATGGTAATGTTACTGTCTACAATGCTCGACTTGTCGCGAAAGGTTTTCTACAAGTTCAAGGAGTTGACTATGATGAGACCTTCTCACCCGTAGCGATTCTTAAGTCTGTCCGAATCATGTTAGCAATTGCCGCATTTTATGATTATGAAATATGGCAAATGGATGTCAAAACTGCATTCCTTAATGGATTTCTTAAAGAAGAAGACTGACGCTGATGGTAATGTTAGTGTCTACAATGCTCGACTTGTCGCGAAAGGTTTTCTACAAGTTCAAGGAGTTGACTATGATGAGACCTTCTCACCCGTAGCGATTCTTAAGTCTGTCCGAATCATGTTAGCAATTGCCGCATTTTATGATTATGAAATATGGCAAATGGATTCAAAACTGCATTCCTTAATGGATTTCTTAAAGAAGAGTTGTATGCAACCAGAAGGTTTTGCCGATCCTAAAGGTGCTAACAAAGTGTGCAAGCTCCAACAATCCATTTATGGACTGGTGCAAGCATCTCGGAGTTGGAATATATGCTTTGATAAGGTGATCAAAGCATATGGTTTTATACAGACATATGGTAAAGCCTGTATTTACAAGGAAGTGAATGGGAGCTCTATAGCATTTCTGATATTATATGTGGATGACATATTGCTGATTGGAAATGATGTGGAATTTCTGGATAGCATAAAAGGATATTTGAATAAGAATTTTTCAATGAAAAAAACCTCGATGAAGCTGCTTACAAGATCTATAGATATAGATCAAGACGCATGATAAGACTTTCAATGAGTACATACCTTGACAAAATTTTGAAGGAGTTCAAAATGGATCAGTCAAAGAAGGAGTTCTTGCCTGCATTGTAAGGTGTGAAGTTGACAGAAGACTCAAAACCCGACCACGGCAGAAGATAAAGAAAGAATGAAAGTCATTCCCTATGCCTCAGTCATAGGTTCTATAAAGTATGCCATGTTGTATACTGCTACCTCTTGAGCACAGCGTTGGTTTTCCCTTGAAGAGAAAAGGGTGATGCAGCAAAGTAGCGTAAGTATTTCCCTCAGTTTTGAGAACCAAGGTATCAATCCAGTAGGAGGCCAGACGCAAGTCCCTCGTACCTACACAAACAAATAAGAACCTTGCAACCAACGCGATAAAGGGGTTGTCAATCCCTTCACGGCCACTTGCAAAAGTGAGATCTGATACAGATTATAAGATAATATTTTTGGTATTTTTATGATAAAGACTAAAAGTAAAGAAAGAAAAATAAATGGCGATAGAAATAGCTTGGTGACGGGAGATTAATATGATGGAGAATAGACCCGGGGGCCATAGGTTTCACTAGTGGCTTCTCTCAAGATAGCATAAGTGTTACGGTGGGTGAACAAATTACTGTCGAGCAATTTATAGAAAAGTGCATAATTATGAGAATATCTAGGCATGATCATGTATATAGGCATCACGTCCGCGACAAGTAGACCGACTCCTGCCTGCATCTACTACTATTACTCCACACATCGACCGCTATCCAGCATGCATCTCACAGAGTAACGCATTAGGTAAGATGACATGATGTAGAGGGATAAACTCAAGCAATATGATATAAACCCCATCTTTTTGTCCTCGATGGCAACAATACAATACGTGTCGTTTCCCCTACTGTCACTGGGATCGAGCACCGCATGATTGAACCCAAAGCTAAGCACTTCTCCCATTGCAAGAAAGATCAATCTAGTAGGCCAAACCAAACTGATAATTCGAAGAGACTTGCAAAGATAACCAATCATACATAAAAGAATTCAGAGAAGATTCAAATATTGTTCATAGATAATCTTGATCATAAACCCACAATTCATCGGATCTCGACAAACACACCGCAAAAAGAGTTACATCAAATAGATCTCCAAGAAGATCGGGGAGAACTTTGTATTGAGATCCAAAGAGAGAGAAGAAGCCATCTAGCTAATAACTATGGACCCGAAGGTCTATGGTAAACTACTCACACATCAGCGGAGAGGCTATGGTGTTGATGTAGGAGCCCTCTGTGATCGATGCTCCCTCCGGCAGAGCGTCGGAAAAGGTCCCAAGATGGGATCTCACGGGTACAGAAGGTTGCGGCCGTGGAATTAGGTTTTCGTGGTGCTCCTCGATGGTTTCGGGGTACGTAGGTATATATAGGAGGAAGAAGTAGGTCGGTGGAGCCACGAGGGGCCCACGAGGGTGGAGGGCACGCCCAGGGGGTAGGCGCGCCCCCTGCCTCGTGGCCTCCTCGTATGTTTCTTGACGTCCACTCCAAGTCCTCTGGATCACGTTTGTTCCAAAAATAACTCTCCCGAAGGTTTCATTCCGTTTGGACTCCGTTTGATATTCCTTTTCTGCGAAACACTGAAATAGGCAAAAAAACAGCAATTTGCACTGGGCCTTGGGTTAATAGGTTAGTCCCAAAAATAATATGAAAATGTATAATAAAGCCCATTAAACATCCAAAACAGAAGATATAATAGCATGGAACAATAAAAAATTATAGATACGTTGGAGATGTGTCAAGCATCCCCAAGCTTAATTCCCGCTCATCCTCGAGTAGGTAAATGATAAAAACATAATTTTTGATGTGGAATGCTTCCTAGCATATTTCTCAATGTAATTTTCTTTAATGTGGCATGAATGTTCAGATCCAAAAGATCCAAGATAAAAGTTTAATATTGACATAAAAATAATAATACTTCAAACATGCTAACCAAGAAATTATGTCTTATCAAAATATCATACCCAAAGAAAGCTTATCCCTACAAAATAATATAGTTTGTCTATGCTTCATTTTCGTCACACAAAATGCTCTCATCATGCACAACCCCGATGACAAGCCAAGCAATTGTTTCATACTTAGCCTTTTCAAACTCTTTCAACTTTTACGCAATATATGAGCGTGAGCCATGGACATAGCCCTATGGGTGGAATAGAATATAATGATTGAAGTTGTGTGAGAAGACAAAAAAGGAGAAAGTATCACATTGACGCGGCTAATCAACGGGCTATGGAGATGCCCATCAATTGATGTCAATGCAAGGAGTAGGGATTGCCATGCAACGGATGCACTAGAGCTATAAATGTATGAAAGCTCAACAAAATAAACTAAGTGGGTGTGCATCCAACTTGCTTGCTCACGAAGACCTAGGGAATTTTGAGGAATCCCATCATTGGAATATACAAGCCAAGTTCTATAATGTAAAATTCCCACTAGTATATGAAAGTGACAAAATAGGAGACTCTCTATCATGAAGATCACAGTGCTATTTTGAAGCACAAGTGTGGTAAAAGGATAGTAACATTGTCCCTTCTCTCTTTTTCTCTCTTTTTTTGGGCCTTCTTCTCCTTTTTTCTTTTTTTGGCCTCTTTTCTTTCTTCTTTTTTTCTTCGTCCGGAGTCTCATCCCGACTTGTGGGGGAATCATAGTCTCCATCATCCTTTCCTCACTTGGGACAATGCTCTAATAATGATGATCATCACACTTTTATTTACTTACAACTCAAAGAATTACAACTCAATACTTAGAACAAAATATGACTCTATGTGAATGCCTCCGGCGGTGTACCGGGATATGCGATGAATCAAGAGTGACATGTATGAAAGAATTATGAAGGTGGCTTTGCCACAAATACGATGTCAACTACATGATCATGCAAAGCAATATGACAATGATGAAGTGTGTCAATAAATGGAACGGTGGTAAGTTGCATGGCAATATATCTCGAAATGGCTATGGAAATGCCATAATAGGTAGGTGTGATGGCTATTTTGAGGAAGATATAAGGAGGTTTATGTGTGATAGAGCATATCATATCACAGGGTTTGGATGCACCGGCGAAGTTTGCACCAACTCTCAAGGTGAGAAAGGGCAATGCACGGTACCGAAGAGGCTAGCAATGATGGAAAGGTGAGAGTGCGTATAATCCATGGACTCAACATTAGTCATAAAGAACTCACGTACTTATTGCAAAAATCTACAAGTCATCAAAACCAAGCACTACACGCATGCTCCTAGGGGGATAGATTGGTAGGAAAAGACCATCGCTCGTCCCCGACCGCCACTCATAAGGAAAGCAATCAAAGAACACCTCATGCTTCAAATTTGTCACATAACGTTTACCATACGTGCATGCTACGGGACTTGCAAACTTCAACACAAGTATTTCTCAGTTTCACAATTACTCAACTAGCACAACTTTAATATTACCACCTTTATATCTCAAAACAACTATCAAGTATCAAACTTCTCTTAGTATTCAATGCACTTAAAAGTTTTTATCTTGGATGCCTATCATATTAGGACTAATTTTATAACTAAAGCAAATTACCATGCTGTTCTAAAGGACTCTCAAAATGATATAAGTAAAGCATGAGAGATCAATAATTTCTATAAAATATAACCACCACCGTGCTCTAAAAGATACAAGTGAAGCACTAGAGCAAAATTGTTTAGCTCAAAAGATATAAGTGAAGCACATAGAGTATTCTAATAAATTCCGAATAATGTGTGTCTCTCTCAAAAGGTGTGTACGGCAAGGATGATTGTGGTGAACTAAAAAGCAAAGACTCAAATCATACAAGACGCTCCAAGCAAAGCACATATCATGTGGTGAATAAAAATATAGCTCCAAGTAAAGTTACCGATGGACGAAGACAAAAGAGGGGATGCCTTCCGGGGCATCCCCAAGCTTAGGATTTTTGGGTTGTCCTTAGATTTTACCTTGGGGTGCCTTGGGCATCCCCAAGCTTAGGCTCTTGCCACTCCTTGTACCATAATCCATCAAATATTTACCCAAAACTTGAAAACTTCACAACACAAAACTTAACAGAAAATCTCGTGAGCTCCGTTAGCTAGAGAAAACAAAACACCACTTCAAGGTACTATAATTAACTCATTCTTTATTTATATTGGTGTTAAACCTACTGTATTCTAACTTTTCTATGGGTCATAAACTCCATTACTAGCCATAGATTCATCAAAATAAGCAAACAACACGCGAAAAAACAGAATCTGTCAAAAACAGAACAATCTGTAGTAATCTGTAACTAACGCAAACTTCTGGAACTCCAAAAATTCTAAAATAAATTGCTGGACGTGAGGAATTTATCTATTAATCATCTGCAAAAATAATCAACTAAATATCACTCTCCAGTAAAAAGTTGTAGCTAATCTCGTGAGCGCTAAAGTTTCTGTTTTTTACAACAAGATCGCAAAGACTTTCCCCAAGTCTTCCCAAAGGTTCTACTTGGCACAAACACTAATTAAAACACAAAACTACATCTAAACAGAATCTATATGGATTATTTATTCCTAAACATAACCAAAAAGCAAAAAAACTAAAATAAAATTGGGTTGCCTCCCAACAAGCGCTATCATTTAACGCCCCTAGCTAGGCATAAAGGCAAGGATAGATCTAGGTGTTGCCATATTTGATAGGCAATTCTTCAATAAGACACCTATAACCTCTAGGAGTTTCTTTCTTTTATTAATTATCAAACTCCTAGGCACGAAATCGAGAAAATCATTTGTAGCAAAAGGTTCCTTAAGGATAGCGAGAAAGTTGGGGTGAACACTTATGGATTTGAGGTCCGCATTTCCCTTACTAGAAGTTTCACCCTTATTTTTAGGAACATACATCAATTTGGCAATCTTAGCATTAGAAGGAGTGTTTTTCACGGAAGAAAAGGCAGACCCTAGGTTGGTAATAATATCCTCAATTTTATCAATTCTAGTGGAATCTTGATCTATCTTTTCATTAACCATAGGTTCTTTTTCTTTAAATTTTTTAAGAGCTACTCCTACCTTAGATCCGTATTGGGTAATTTGGTTGTGGATCTTTCTATCCAAATTTTCAATCAACTATACGGTGGCAACTTTATTTTCAATAATTTCAAGCCGTTGCATCACATGTTCCAAAGTTAAAATAGTTCCATTAACCAAAAGAGGTGGTGGGCCAAACAAATCTATCATAGCATTATAAGAATCAAAAGTATGGCTACCCAAGAAATTTCCTCCGGTAATGGTATCAAGAATATATCTATTCCAAGGAGTGATGCCTACATAAAAATTGCGAAGAAGAACGGAAGTAGATTGCTTCCTAGTAGATCTATTTTACGCATTGCAAATTCTGTACCAAGCATCTTTTAGATTTTCTCCCTCCCTTTTTTTAAAATTAAGAACTTCAAAATCGGGTGACAGAGGAGTAGATAAAGGACTAGCCATAACGACGAAGCAAGCGAAAAAAAGGCGAACGGAAAGAGAGGGCGAATAAAACGGCAAGGGTGAAGTGGGGGAGAGGAAAACGAGAGGCAAATGGCAAATAATGTAATGCGAGGGATAAGAGTTTGTGATGGGTACTTGGTATGTCTTAACTTGTGCGTAGACTCCGCGGCAACGGCGCCAGAAATCCTTCTTGCTACCTCTTGAGCACTGCGTTGGTTTTCCCTTGAAGAGGAAAGGGTGATGCAGCAAAGTAGCGTAAGTATTTCCCTTAGTTTTGAGAACCAAGGTATCAATCCAGTAGGAGGCCACACGCAAGTCCCTCATACCTACACAAACAAATAAGAACCTTGCAACCAACGTGATAAAGGGGTTGTCAATCCCTTCACGGCCACTTGCAAAAGTGAGATCTGATAGAGATGATAAGATAATATTTTTGGTATTTTTATGATAAAGACTAAAATTAAAGAAAACAAAATAAACGACGATAGAAATAGCTTGGTGACGGGAGATTAATATGATGGAGAATAGACCCGGGGGCCCTACGTTTCACTAGTGGCTTCTCTCAAGATAGCATAAGTGTTACGGTGGGTGAACAAATTACTGTCGAGCAATTGATAGAAAAGTGCATAATTATGAGAATATCTAGGCATGACCATGTATATAGGCATCACGTCCACGACAAGTAGACCGACTCCTGCCCGCATCTACTACTATTACTCCACACATCGACCGCTATCTAGCATGCATCTAGAGTATTAAGTTCATAAGAACAGAGTAACGCATTAGGTAAGATGACATGATGTAGAGGGATAAACTCATGCAATATGATATAAACCCCATCTTTTTATCCTCGATGGCAACAATACAATACGTGTCGTTTCCCCTACTGTCACTGGGATCGAGCACCGCATGATTGAACCCAACGCTAAGCACTTCTCCCATTGCAAGAAAGATCAATCTAGTAGGCCAAACCAAACTGATAATTCGAAGAGACTTGCAAAGATAACCAATCATACATAAAAGAATTCAGAGAAGATTCAAATATTGTTCATAGATAATCTTGATCATAAACCCACAATTCATCGGATCTCGACAAACACACCGCAAAAAGAGTTACATCAAATAGATCTCCAAGAAGATCGAGGAGAACTTTGTATTGAGATCCAAAGAGAGAGAAGAAGCCATCTAGCTAGTAACTATGGACCCGAAGGTCTGTGGTAAACTACTCACACATCATCAGAGAGGCTATGGTGTTGATGTAGAAGCCCTCCGTGATCGATGCCCTCTCCGACAGAGCGCCGAAAAAGGCCCCAAGATGGGATCTCATGGGTACAGAAGGTTGCGGCGGCGGAATTAGGTTTTCATGGTGCTCCTCGATGGTTTCGGGGTACGTAGGTATATATAGGAGGAAGAAGTGGGTCGGTGGAGCCACGAGGGTGGAGGGCGCGCCCAGGGGGGTCGGCGCGCCCCCTGCCTCATGGCCTCCTCGTATGTTTCTTGACGTCCACTCCAAGTCCTCTGGATCACATTTGTTCCAACAATAACTCTCCCGAAGGTTTCATTCCGTTTGGAGTCCGTTTGATATTGCTTTTCTGCGAAACACTGAAATAGGCAAAAAAACAGCAATTTGCACTGGGCCTTGGGTTAATAGGTTAGTCCCAAAAATAATATGAAAGTGTATAATAAAGCCCATTAAACATCCAAAACAGAAGATATAATAGCATGGAACAATAAAAAATTATAGATATGTTGGAGACGTATCATATACCAGACCTATTGTGTACCTTGCCATGAGTTTGACAAGGGGGTACAATAGTGATCCAGGAGTAGATCACTGGACAACGGTCAAAATTATCCTTAGAGGACTAAGGAAATGTTTCTCGCTTATGTAGGTGATAAAGAGTTCGTCGTAAACAGTTACGTAGATGCAAGCTTTGACACCGATCCGGATGACTTTGAGTCTCAATCTGGATACATATTGAAAGTGGGAGCAATTAGCTAGAGTAGCTCCATGCAGAGCATTGTAGACATAGAAATTTGCAAAATACATACGGATCTGAATGTAGCAAACCCGTCAACTAAACTTCTCTCACAAGCAAAACATGATCACACCTTAGTACTCTTGGGTGTTAATCACATGGCGGTATGAACTAGATTATTGACTCTAGTAAACCCTTTGGGTGTTGGTCACATGGCGATGTCAACTATGGGTGTTAATCACATGACGATGTGAACTATTAATGTTTAATCACATGGCGACGTGAACTAGATTATTGACTCTAGTGCAAGTGGGAGACTGAAGGAAATATGCCCTAGAGGCAATAATAAAGTTTTTATTTATATTTCCTTATATCATGATAAATATCTATTATTCATGCTAGAATTGTATTAACCGGAAACTTGATACATGTGTGGATACATAGACAAAACACAGTGTCCCTAGTAACCTGTACTAGACTAGCTCGTTAATCAAAGATGGTTAAGTTTCCTAACCATAGACATGTGTTGTCATTTGATGAACGGGATCACATCATTAGGAGAATGATGTGATGGACAAGCCCCATCCCTTAGCTTAACATAATGATCGTTAAGTTTTATTGCTACTACTTCTTCATGACTTATACATATTCCTTTGACTATGCGATTATGCAACTCCCGGATACCGGAGGAATACCTTGTGTGATATCAAACGTCACAACGTAACTGGGTGATTATAAAGATGCTCTACAGGTATCTCCGAAGGTGTTTTGTTGGGTTGGCATAGATCGAGATTAGGATTTGTCACTCTGAGTATCGGAGAGGTATCTCTGGGCCCTCTTGGTAATGCACATCATAATAAGCCTTGCAAGCAATGTGACTAATGAGTTAGTTGCGGGATGATGCATTACGGAATGAGTAAAGAGACTTGTCGGTAACGAGATTGAACTAGGTACGAAGATACCGACAATCGAATCTCGGGCAAGTAACATACCGATGACAAAGGGAATAACGTATGTTGTCATAACGGTTCGACCGATAAAGATCTTCGTAGAATATGTGGGAACCAATATGAGCATCCAGGTTCCGCTATTGGTTATTGACTGGAGAGGTGTCTCAGTCATGTCTACATAGTTCTCGAACCCGTAGGGTCTGCACGCTGAACATTCGATGACGATTTGTATTATGAGTTATGTGTTTTGGTGACCGAAGTTTGTTCGGAGTCCCAGATGAGATCATGGACATGACGAGGAGGCTCGAAATGGTCGAGAGGTAAAGATTGATATATTGGACGATAGTATTCGGACATCGGAATGGTTTCGGAGTGTTTCGGATATTTATCGGAGTACCGGGAGGTTACCGGAACCGCCCGGGGAAAGTAATGGGCCAACATGGGCCATAGGGGTGAGAGAGGGCAGCCCACAAGGGGTGGCACGCCCCCCCCATGGGCAGTCCGAATTGGACAAGGGGAGGGGCGCAGCCCCCCTTTCCTTCTCCCTCTCCCTCTCCTTTCCCCTTTCCCCCTCTGAAAGAAGGAAGTGGGGGGTGACTAGGACTAGGAGTCCAAGTCGGTTCCCCCCCACTTGGCACGCCCCCTAGGGCCGGCCTCCTCCCTCTCCTCCTTTATATACGGGGGCAGGGGACACCCCAAAGCACATCAATTGTTCTTAGCCGTGTGCGGTGCCCCCCTCCACCGTTCACTCCTCTGGTCATATTGTCGTAGTGCTTAGGCGAAGCCCTTTGCGGATCATTTCATCATCACCGTCACCACGCCGTCGTACTGACGAAACTCTCCCTCGACAGTTTGCTGGATCAAGAGTTCGAGGGACGTCATCGAGCTGAACGTGTGCAGAACTCGGAGGTGCCGTACTTTCGGTGCTTGATGAGTTGGATCGAGAAGACGTTCGACTACATCAACCGCGTTAAGCTAACGCTTCCGCTTTCGGTCTACGAGGGTACGTGGACACACTCTCCCCCTCTCGTTGCTATGCATCTCCTAGATAGATCTTGCGTGAGCGTAGGAATTTTTTTTGAAATTGCATGCTATGTTTCCCAACAGGTTTGCTTGTGGAGAGTGGACTCGCAGCGCGTCGACGGTGGACTTGAAACTGGGACAAAAGGTCCAGACCAGTTGCATGTCTAGGGGAGGCTTGCAACTGGGACACAAAAAAGGGCCAGAGACGAGTTGTACGTCGAGGGTGAACTTGCAACGGGCACAAAAAAGAGCCCGTGGCAGTTGCATGTTGGGGGTGAACTTGTGACTGTGATAGAAAGGCGTGCAAAATACAATCGATGGAGAAACACTTGTAGTTACTTCTCTACTAGCGGACATGCAACTAGTTGACAACCCTACTGACCCTGTTGTAGTTGCATTGGGAGTCATTTGCAGTCGGGTTACAACATTTACAGTTGCAAGTCTAGTGTTGCACATGCAACTAGAAAACGAACCCCCATACCAAGTTCATGTTGGGACCATGCAGTTGAAGTCGAGTTGCAACCCTTGCAGTTACATGTCTAATGGTTGAGCATGAACTGACCGACAACCCCCTACGTAACCGGCCCAGTTACAGACACATAAAAGCCCATGTAGTTGCAGTTGAGTTGCAATCCTTGCAATTACATATTTAGTGGTGAATATTTAAATTGGCCGACACCACTCTATCGACCCAGTTACAGTCATTATTAGGAATCATGAAGTTACAAATCAAATTGCAACACTTGTAATTGTAATCCGACATGCAAATTTATTTTTGCAGAAAACATTTGCTCTAGTGCGTGTACCTCATCAATAATAATAATAAAAAGAATACCACGCTGAGGGAGGTCTCTTCCTCGCTCGATCCCGACCGATCCCCGCGCAGTGGGGGCCACGCCTATCCATGACGCAAGGGCCGACGTCACTCCTCCCTGTCTGGGCGCGGACGACTGCGCGAAGGCCCAGTAGTCGACGCCAGTCGCTCCACGCCACCACCGCAGAGGCCATGGATGGAGAAGAAGCGCACCACAGGCCCTCCTCCTCCTCCTCGTCCGGCCGCCCCTTCCTCTCCGGTCTCTGCGCCGCCGCGCTCCGCCGCAAGCCCATCTCCGCGCGCGCCTCTGCCGCCGCCTCCGGCGAGGGCCTCGTCCGGCAGCTCGGCGTCCTCGAGCTCGTGCTCCTCGGGATCGGCGCGTCCATCGGCGCCGGCATCTTCGTCATCACCGGAACCGTCGCCCGCGACGCCGGCCCAGGTTATTAGCCCCTTACGCCTCTGTTCCTCTTTCGAATCAACATTAGACACCGCACACTACTACTCGGTCAACAGACTGCAGTTTGCAATTGTGGCAGCAGCTTGTTGGTTTGGCTCAAATGTGGCCAAAATTGGCAAGAGCCAATTGGTAGCCAATTTTTCTTAGACTTGCCAACCATTGTCATGTCAAAGATTGGCATCAAATTATTAGCCTCATAATTCATAACAGCAGTGAGCTCAAATATTCTGATCCATGTTGTCACCAAATAATAAATCTGAATACCTAGTTTTTCTATCATCGAATAGCTTGCTGTTGCTCAGTAGCATTTGGTTGTTATCATCACTTACTTTGATATTATCAGCTGCTACTCTAAAGTTTGTTTCCTTGTTTATTTCTGCTCAAATAACATGTTTGCTTCAAACAGGTGTTACAATCAGTTTTGCTCTCGCTGGGGCTGCGTGTGTGCTCAATGCATTGTGCTATGCTGAGCTGGCATCTCGTTTTCCTGCCGTGGTCGGCGGAGCATACTTGTACACATATGCAGCGTTTAATGAACTCACGGCCTTCTTGGTTTTCACTCAGTTGATGCTTGATTACCATATTGGGGCAGCAAGCATTGCTCGTAGCTTAGCAAGCTATTTTATCCAATTCTTGGAGCTGATTCCGTCTGTGAAAGGCAATGTTCCGAGTTGGATTGGGCATGGAGAAGAGTTTTTTGGTGGTGTTGTTTCAGTTAACATATTGGCTCCAATCCTTCTTCTCATCCTGACTGTGATCCTATGCCGCGGTGTCAAAGAATCATCTGCAGTGAATACCTTTATGACTACATTGAAGGTAAGACTGCTTCTAAACTAAGATATGTTTGTTTCTTCAATCACAAGTAACATTTGAAAGTTAAATTGGCTAGGTCAAATATCGTTGTAGAACAATTTTGTGATGTTCTGTGATATTGCGATTTGTGCTTGCACAAAGCGATATTTTCCATGATTTATAACTTGCAACACAATACGAGTTTGGTGAGCAACTTTTCATGATTTGCTCAAATGATTATTAACTATGTCTGTGGTTTCGTCTACCGTGTTGGATTTGATGTGGGGATGCAGATAATCATCGTCATAGTCGTTGTATTTGCTGGTGTGTTTGAGGTGGATGTGTCAAACTGGTCACCATTTATGCCGAATGGTTTCAAAGCTGTTGTAACCGGATCTACAGTAGTCTTCTTTGCATATGTTGGATTTGATGCAGTTGCTAATTCTGCCGAGGAAGCTAAAAACCCACAGGTAATTTTACTATTATTTCCGTACTATCACCTTAAGTACTCCCTCTGTTCACTTTTATAAGGCCTTGAAGGCATTTCAGACAGGGTGCAAAGTAGCTCATTTTCAGTTGTCTGAAATGACTTATAAAAGTGAACGGAGGGAGTATTTTTTTTGTCATCATAATTCATTTGCCTTTTAGAACCTGGAAATGTTCTCCCATTTTCATTAAATGTTCTCCCTTTGTCATCATAGTTCATTGGCTTCTTAGAATTTAGAAACATTCTCCAATTTTCAATTAATATCTTCCCTTTTGTCATCATAATATGTTCTAACTTCTCTTTTCACTATCATGCAAACCAATATGTCCAGCGGGACTTGCCTATTGGCATCCTAGGAAGCCTTCTGGCATGTGTCATCCTATATGTTGCTGTATGCTTGGTGATTACTGGAATGTTGCCATATACATTACTGGGTGAAGATGCGCCCTTGGCTGAGGCTTTTTCTGCAAAGGGGCTGAAATTTGTAACTGTTTTGATCAGCATTGGAGCTGTTGCTGGTCTTACTACAACACTTCTTGTTGGTCTGTATGTTCAGGTAACCTGACGACATTATTATCTATCACTGACTAATAATTTCTTCTGAATCATATTATTCCACTTTACCAACATCACCTCCTTTTGATCCATAACAGTCACGTTTGTATCTTGGACTTGGAAGGGACGGCCTACTACCTTCAATATTTTCTAAAGTTCATCCAACACTGCATACTCCTCTGCACTCTCAGATCTGGGTTGGTTGTGTTGCGGCAGTCTTAGCTGGCCTCTTTAATGTGCATGCACTCTCTCATATTCTCTCAGTTGGCACACTGGTATTGAAGCTTCAGAATACTATTTGCAATTGTAACACAAGATTTGGCTGTTCATAAGTGACATTTAACTGCTTTTTTTGGGACCAGACAGGCTACTCGGTTGTATCAGCTTGTGTGATCACACTTCGATGGAGCGACAAAGCAACTAATTCTCGCTCCCTTGGAAAAATTTCAATCTGGCAGGAGGGTGTTTTTTGTCTTGTCATAGTGGCTCTCTGTGGTTTCATAGCAGGAATATCCTACCGATTTAGCTATTCTATTGCCTTCATCATCATAGCTTTTCTGATAGCTACCGTCGGCAGTTTTTCTCTGCTGTATCGACAGGCAAGTGCATTTTCTTTCAATCTGTAGTACGTACCAAATAAGAGATCATTATATCATCACTAAAAATCTCAGATGCACCAAATTGTCCATGGTTTCACAATCATTTGCATCTTTGTTAGCTATTACATGAATCAGAGTCTGATGCTTTGTGGTTTGCGGGCTTGCGGCCATGTACTGTCATGTACTCCCTCCAATCCATATTAATATGGATCGGAGGGAGTAGCAAAATTTGACATGCATGGATGTCAGATCCCGCTATTTATCGGGTGGTTCTTCTAACATTGTATGACATCCATTTCCAGGTGTATGTTCCTGTGGACCCGCCTCGCTTTTCTTGTCCTGGAGTTCCTATGGTTCCGATTGTCTCTGTTTTCTTCAATATGTTTTTGTTTGCTCAGGTAAGCAGGATTTTATTTGTAGCTGTATATACCAGAATTTATAGTTGATGATTTCATTACAAAAATGTACTGTAGTAGTTTGCCCTGTTTGACTGCCATCATAGGACTAATGGTTTGATAATGGCACTTTGTTTGCAGCTACATGAAGAAGCTTGGTATAGATTTGTCATCCTTAGTCTCATCGCTGTGGGAGTATATGCTGGATATGGTCAGTACAACGCTGTTCCATCTACTTCGGACCACTCGTCTGTTGCATACCATGGAGTGCCTTCGGAAGCCCCATGATCTATTGCAAGCCTCCAAGTTTATCTGAAAATCCATGTACCATTGGATCGTCAGGGGAGGCCATGGCTGTAACCCTTTACCTGTATTGCTGGAAGCCGTATGTGTAGTACGTTCTCCATAGTTCCATCTGTACATCTGTATGATATTTTGGAGGTCAGCCACCATATCATTTACCAATGAAATGACAGCGAAAGTTTTGTTGAGCAGGACACACACACACACACACACACACACACACACACACCAAAGATTCACTTGGAAAGGCTTTGAAAGTCAGGATTGAAAGTTTTATGTACTTGAAGTATTACAGTTCATAACTTCATATATGTACTTAATTCATCTGAGAAATTTAAAGTTTATAAGTTGTTGCTTTTTTTTTGTTCCAATGATTTTGGAGCCGTTTCATGACGTCTCTTTAACAGGAACAAGATTTTGAGTTTCTTACATCTGGTGTTGGGCTGGGCTCTGCTCGCTGTGAAAGAATGGACAGGGCGACTCAATGCCTGCCACGGCTCAGCCTCCTCGTATATTTATATCAACAGAAGAGATTTGTTTATACAAATACAATAAGACAAATAACATGGAACTATTGTTTCGACGAGAACACCGAAAAAACCTAATTCAGCTCTACGTAAGATAGCAAAAGTACGGTTGAGCAATCAACATGATATAATTGCTCACATTCCAGGCGAAGGGCATAATTCGCAGGAACATTCTATAGTCTTAGTCAGAGGAGGTAGAGTGAAAGATTCGCCAGGTGTGAAATCCCATCGTATTCGAGGAGTCAAGGATTTGCTGGGAATTCATTCAGTGGTAGCTTGGTGTGCACTCCAAGTTGATCGGTAGCCGACGGACGGTAGGACCTGAAGCGCCGGCAGTCTGAATTGGGAATAGAATGGACCCAAAGACGATCGAAATTCTTGAAAAAGAGCTGTGGATGAGCCTTTCGTAAAATATATATGCAAACTGCAAAGATGATGGGACATGTAATACTGGAACGTCATCAAGTGTCACCTTCTCCCGAACAAAGTGAATATGATGCTTGATATGCTTAGTTCGGCGATGCTGATCTGGATTGGCTAATAAGTAGGCGGCACTCGAAATCGGGTTGTCGAAGCTCCTGTAATACTTGACGAACCCAACATGATTCTGGAACAGCCGCAGTAATCGCCATGTACTCTGCCTCCGCACTAGAGTGGGAACCGTTGTCTGTCGGCGGGAGGACTAGGAGACAATGTTATCAACGAGATACATGCAAAACCCTGAGGTGGAGAGTATGGTGTCTGGGCACCCATCCCAATCGGCATCCCAGTAGGCAGTGAGAGAATAAGAAGAAGTGCGGTGTAATGATAGACCATGATGGAGAGTTCCATTTAGATACTGAAGGATGTGTTTGATGATGAGAGAAATTTGGGATTCACGAGGATCATGCATGTGGAGACAGACTTGTTGTACGACATAAGCAATGTCAGGCGAGTGAGAGTCGCATATTCAAGAGCACCCGCTAGGCTACGATAAAGTGAAGGATCGACAACCAACGAGCTGATCGAAGAAGATAGTTTAGCTTTGATGTCAATGAGTGTAGAAACGTTTTCCTAAAAAAGAAGTGTAGAAACGGGATGTCAGTCGCCGATGCCGGAAGATGTCATGAATATATTGGCGTTATGAAAGATGGAGGCCACCATATGTACGAGTGACCAAAGTGATGTAGGGGGCTAAGGTCCTTCATGGCAAATTCACTGGCCATGACACGAGTGATGTCATCGACATAAAGTAGAAGATGATCCAAGCTCCGTGCTACTATCCGCATGTTCTTCAACGATCAGGGATTCGACCTCCGGATTGCTCCTGAGCCGCCCAACCATGTGGGTCGCCCCCGCTTCTCGGACGACGGCCACACCGGTGGCAACCCCGGAGGCGGTGGAGACTACCACGACCGCCATCACCCTCGCTCCCACCGCTCGGATGATGATGCCTCGGACGACAGCCGCTCCCGCTCTCCCTTGCCTGACCCACCGGCTCCATCTTCGGGCCGGGGTGGACGGCAGGCTGGGCTGGCCCCCTCCGCGCCTCTGCAGGCTCCCCTCGCGCTCTCGGCTGACTCTCTGGTCGGGGCATCTAAGGAGAGCGACACCTCCAGTGTGGGGTTGCTGGTCCTCCCAGCGTCCTCCCCACGCTCCCCGGCCGATCCACCTGTGGATCTTCCCGCCGCTCTTCTGGTGGTCCAGGACCCGCCGGCCTCCCCCTCCGCCATGGGTGGTTTCGGCACCGGGCGCTGATCCCATGGCTTCCACTCCCACGGACGCTCCACCGCCCCCTGTCGCGGATCCGCCTCCGTCCCCTCAGCTCACCCTGTTGCCGGTGGAGGCCTCCGGACCCCCAACCCCTGGTCCCTGTCTGCTTCCCCGCCGCCTAATGTTCTCCACCTCGACTGCTCGGTAGTGGGCCTTCGTCCTGCTTCCCCGACAGCACTGGCTGCGGGCGTGGAGGCGCTGGTTGCCACACCGTTGGCCTCCTACCCTCCCCCGAGGGCCGCTCCCTACTCCCGGCGGGGCTGTTCGACCTCGTCCCCAGTGACGGCGTCCTGCCGCAGTGCTCGGCTCGACGCTGCTCGGCCGAACGGTAGCTCGGCTTTGCCCACCCCCGAGCGGGCAGAGCTCCGGGCGGCTGCCCAGAACCTTGAGTCAGGTACCCCAGCAATCCCTGCTTCCTCAACTACGTGTTCGTTTTCTGCCCTCGAGTCGGCTCCGCTCGGCCACCTTGCAAAGGTTGCGGCGGATTCCGTGATCGTCTTCAGAGGGGAAACAACTCCCCCCTAGTCCAGATCGAGGCCATCCGGGCCTGCCAGATTCTCGACGGTAGGTTGGCTGAGGCGCGTGCACTTATGCTCAACCCTCCTGCCTCCGTGACCACCACGGAGTCGGACACATCTGCCCTGGCTTGCAGGGCTAGTCGCCACCTTTCAGCTGTGGCTGCGGAGCTCCGTGACCGCACCCGGTCGCGGACGGCGGCCCTTCGCGCCCAGAGTGCCTCTCGTGTCTTGGGTCAAGCAGCCCCCAATGGCCCCTTAACGCGGGCCTTATTTTGGAACATCCGCGGCTTCGGCCATGATGGCGGCCGCCGCCAGCTCTTCGAATACATGCGAGATGAACATATTGACATCGTAGCCATCGAGGAAGCCATGCGCACAGAATTCTCTCTGCCTGAACTCGAGCGATTGAGCTCCCACCTGTTTGCGTGGAACTGGCTCCCTTCTATTGGGATTTCCGGCCATTCGGGTGGCATCCTTTTAGGTGTGAAGGATGCCACCTGCGAGGTGGGGGGTATGGACAGGGGACAATTCTTTGTTAGCATGGAGCTCTATGAGCGGTCATTAAACTTTAAGTGGGAGATCATCATTGTGATACGGGCCTGTAGACCGTAGTCCGTCTGCCATCTTCCTTGAGGAACTCGGGCGGAAGGTGTCGGCCTCCACTCTCCGGTGGTGGTCGGGGACGATGTTAACCTCCTCGGCTTCGTGGAGGACAAGAACAACGATCATGTCAACTTCGCGCAGATGCAAATGTTCAATGATTGCATCGCTGACCTTGGTCTCCGAGAGTTAGATAGGGTTGGTGCCAGGTTTACCTGGACCAACCATCAGGCCGAACCGACCCGTTCGGTCCTGGATCGCGTCCTAGTCTCCCCGGAGTCGGAGCTACACAGCCCCTGGCTTCCCTCCGAGCCATCACCCGGATTGGGTCCGATCACGTTCCGCTGCTCTTGTCCTCTGCAGTCGAGTGCCCGCCAACACCCTCGCGATTCCACTTTGAGGCCTTCTGGCTGTCCCAGGTCGGGTTTGTCGAAGCCGTCCGTGTCTGCTGGTTGGAGGCTTGGGCCCACCCCCTCCGGACCCCCTTGGCGATAGACTCCTGGCAGTTTTGTGCCAAGTAGGCCCGCCAGTTCATGAAGGGGTGGGGTGCCAACTTTGGTCATGATCTCCATGAGCGGAAAAGGCCATCCTTGCTTCCATCCAGGCCCTTGACCTCCGAGCTGACTCGCCTGGCCTAACTCCCGAGGAGTGGCTCCTCCGCTACGATCTGGAGGATCAACTCTCCGTCATCTACGCCGATGAGGATGCGTATTGGCGGTTGCGTGGCTCCCAGAAATGGGTGCTGAAGGGCGACACGAACATGACCTACTTTCAAGCCATCGCCGATGGTCAGCGTCGGTGCAACACCATCCCCCTTCTTTGGGACGAGACGACTCTCTTGCAATGCCCTAGAGACATCCGCGCTCACGTCGACAGCTTCTGTAAAGACCTCTTCTCCACCTCCCCTCGGGGAGGGCTTGCTCTTGCTCTAGACTGCTGGGCCAAGCACCTTCGGGTCTCCCCTGCTGAGAACGTCGTACTGACCGCCCCCTTCTCCGAGGGCGAGGTCTGGGATGCCATCAAAGGCATGAACTCATCGTCGGCCTCGGGGCCCGATGGCCTTCCGGTGAAATTTTCCAGACCTTCTGGAATGTGATTAAACCAGAGATCATGGACATCTTCGGTGAGTTCTATGTGGGCTCCATTGACCTCAGACGCCTCAACTATGGGATCATTTCGCTTATTCCCAAAGTGCCAGGGGCGTCCGACATCCGTCAGTTCCGCCCAATCACGGTGATCAACGTGATCTAAGGGTGACCCTGCTTGCGGACCGCATTACCCACCCCAACCAATCGACCTTCATCCAAGGCCGCTATATCCTGGATGGGGTTCTAGTCTTCCATGAGGTCCTTCACGAGGTCCGCTCGAGACACCTCAAGGCGGTATTCTTGAAGATCGATTTCCATAAGGCCTACGATACAGTATGCTGGTCCTTCCTTTGGGAAGTTTTACTCCAAAAGGCTTTGACGACTGGTGGGTCACCCACGTGATGCAGATGATTTCCTGGGGTCGGACCGCCGTTAACATTAATGGGGAGATCGGACCCTACTTCCCCACCCTTTGTGGGGTTAGGCAAGGCGATCCCTTCTCCCCTTTTTTGTTTAACATGGTGGTGGACGCCCTCGCCTCCATCCTGGACAAGGCGAAGGCGGCTAGCCATATCCATGGGATTACTCCTCATCTGACTGGTGGTTGTGGGATTTCCCTCCTCCAGTACGCCGACGGTACCATAATTATGGTGGAGGGCTCTGACGCGGACGTCTCCAATCTAAAGTTCCTCCTCCTCTGCTTCCAACAGATGTCGGGCCTCAAGATCAACTTTGACAAGAGTGATGTGATGGTGATGGGATACTCTCCCGATGAGTGCCAGAGCATCGCCAACCGGCTTAACTGCCGTATGGGCTCCTTCCCCACGACCTACCTGGGGATTCCCATTAGTGACTCCCGGCTCTCCGTCGCCGACCTGCGGCCGACCGTGGCCAAACTGCAGCTCCATATTGAGCCTTGGCAGGGGAGGTGGCTGTCTAAGGCAGCCCGGACGATTCTCATCAACTCTTCTCTATCCAGTCTTCTCCTGTTTCTCATGAGTTTCTACAGCCTGCACGAGAGTCTTCATGAGATCGCTAAAGTCCAGGCGAGATTCTTCTGGGCAGGCGACAATAATGAACAGAAGTACCACATGGTCAGTTGGCCTGACATTTGCAAACCGCGTGATCAAGGGGGGCTCGGGATCATGTGCTCAAAGCGTATGAACATTGCTCTTCTATCCCGTTGGCTCTGGCGCATCGCGCAAGGGCAAGGTGGTATCTGGCTCGACATCATCCGGAACAAGTACCTGCGTGGGCAACCGCTTGCCTTCTGTCAACAATCTGGCGGCTCCCAATTCTGGCAGTCTGTCATCCAGTTGCTCCCGGTTCTTCGCATCGGGACCTCCATCTCGATCGGCTCCAGGGCTGTGACTCTGTTCTGGTTTGACCATTGGGCCGGAGACACCCCCTTCGCCGCACGCTTCCCCGACCTCTTCTCCATTGCAGTGGACCCCAGGATCTCCGTCGAGAGTGCCCTTATTGACTTAGGGCACCTCGCTTTCCGACGACCATTTGGGCCTCCAGATCTTGTGGCTTGGCACGAATTGCTTGATTGCATTGCCCTCCATGAGCCTGATGTGGACTTCGTGTCTGACCATGTAGCTTGGCGCCTGGATCCGTCAGGAATCTTCTCCACCAAGTCCCTTTACCAGGCCATTGCCCCCTCCACCACACCTCTTCCTCTTACGGCGGAATGGTCCATTCGCCTACCTCTGAAGATTAGGATCTTCATGTGTCAATGGATTCGTGGCTGGACCCCGTCCGGCGTGGAGGTCCCTAAGCGCAATGGTCCGGGTAATGGACTTTGCCCTCTTGGTGGCGTTCTGGAAGACTCGAATCACATTTTCTTCTCCTGCGTGTCCGCCCAATTCCTTTGGAGTTGCTTTCGGGAGGCGGTTGGCGGCCTTTGGTGCCACACCAATTTCCCCGACATGTTCGCTGAACTTCAGCCCCCCCTGCGCACTCTTCACATTAGGTGGCTGGAGATTGGGGTCCTCGCCTGGACTCTGTGGATGGTCCATAATAGACTTGTGATTCAGCGCATTCCGCTCCGACGTGCTACTAACGCTCTCCTCAATCTGTCTAGTTACTTGCAGCTTTGGCGGCCGCTTAGCCGCCCCTAGGATTGTGATGCCATCTCTGCCTTCATCGCCGACCTTTGCTCGATGGCATTCCGCTTATCGCCGTCGCTACCTCCACCGCCCCTAAGCCGGATTAGGAGCTGTGTTGAGCTCTGATGTCTACTACGCAACTTGTTCTTGTAGACTTGTGTTGGGCCTCCAAGCGCAGAGTTTTGTAGGACAGTAGCAATTTTCCCTCAAGTGGATGACCTAAGGTTTATCAATCCGTGGGAGGTGTAGGATGAAGATGGTCTCTCTCAAACAACCCTGCAACCAAGTAATAAAAAGTCTCTTGTGTCCCCAACACACCCAATACAATGGCAAATTGTATAGGTGCACTAGTTCGGCGAAGAGATAGTAATAAAAGTGTAGTAGTGATAGTAGATATTGATTTTTGTAATAGGAACAATAAAAAATAGCAAGGTAGCAATTGATAAAACGGAGCACAAACGGTATTGCAATGCTTGAAAATGAGGCCTAGGGTTCGTACTTTCGCTAGTGCAATCTCTCAACAATGCTAATATAATTGGATCATATAACCATCCGTCAAAGTGCGATGAAGAATCACTCCAAAGTTCTTATCGAGCGGAGAACATAAGAATAAATTGTTTGTAGGGTACGAAACCACCTCGAAGCTATTCTTTCCGGTCGATCTATCCAAGAGTACGTACTAGAATAACACCAAATAATTTCAGATTCATAATACTCAGTCCAACACAAAGAACCTCAAAGAGTGCCCCAAGATTTCTACCAGAGAAACAAGGACAAGAACGTGCATCAACCCCTACGCATTGATTACCCCAATGTCACCTCGGGAATCCGCGAGTTGAATGCCAAAACATATATCAAGTGAATCAATGCGATACCCCATTGTCACCACGAGTATTCATATGCAAGACATATATCAAGTGCTCTTAAATCCATAAAAGTATTCAATCCGATAAAACGAAATCTCAAAGGGAAAACTCAATTCATCACAACAAGATAGAGAGGGGAAAACACCATATGATCCGCCTATATTAACAAATCCCGCGATACATCAAGATCGTGACATCTCAATAACACGAGAGAGAGAGAGATTAAACACATAGCTACTGGTACAAACCCTCAGCCCCGAGGGTGGACTACTCCCTCCTCATCGTGGTGGCCTCCGGGATGATGAAGATGGCCACCGGTGATGATTCCCCCCTCCGGCAGGGTGCCGGAACGGGGTCTAGATTGGTTTCTCGTGGCTACAGAGCCTTGCGGCGACGGAACTTCTGATGTAGGGCTACCCCGATAGTTTTTGGAATATTTGGGAATTTATAGGGCGAAGAGGGGGTGCGGGAGGCCACCGAGGTGGGCACTGTTGGAAATATGCCCTAGAGGCAATAATAAATGGTTATTATTATATTTCTTTGTTCATGGTAATTGTCTATTATTCATGCTATAATTGTATTGTCCGGAAATCGTAATACATGTGTGAATACATAGACCACAACGTGTCCCTAGTAAGCCTCTAGTTGACTAGCTCGTTGATCAACAGATAGTCATGGTTTCCTGACTATGGACATTGGATGTCATTGATAACGGGATCACATCATTAGGAGAATGATGTGATGGACAAGACCCAATCCTAAGCATAGCATAAAAGATCGTGTAGTTTCGTTTGCTAGAGCTTTTCCAATGTCAAGTATCTTTTCCTTAGACCATGAGATCGTGCAACTCCCGGATACCGTAGGAGTGCTTTGGGTGTGACTATAAAGGTGCACTACGGGTATCTCCGAAAGTGTCTGTTGGGTTGGCACGGATCGAGACTGGGATTTGTCACTCCGTGTGATCGAGAGGTATCTCTGGGCCCACTCGGTAATGCATCATCATAATGAGCTCTATGTGACTAAGGCGTTAGTCACGGGATCATGCATTGCGGTACGAGTAAAGAGACTTGCCTGTAACGAGATTGAACAAGGTATTGGGATACCGACAATCGAATCTCGGGCAAGTAACATACCGATTGACAAAGGGAATTGCATACGGGATTGATTGAATCCTCGACACCGTGGTTCATCCGATGAGATCATCATGGAACATGTGGGAGCCAACATGGGTATCCAGATCCCGCTGTTGGTTATTGACCGGAGAGGCGTCTCGGTCATGTCTGCATGTCTCCCGAACCCGTAGGGTCTACACACTTAAGGTTCGGTGACGCTAGGGTTGTAGAGATATGTGTATGCGGAAACCCGAAAGTTGTTCGGAGTCCCAGATGAGATCCCGGACATCACGAGAGGTTCCGGAATGGTCCGGAGGTGAAGAATTATATATAGGAAGTCAAGTTTCGGCCACCGGGAAAGTTTCGGGGGTTACCGGTATTGTACCGGGACCACCGGAAGGGTCCCGGGGGTCCACCGGGTGGGGCCACCTATCCTGGAGGGCCCCGTGGGCTGAAGTGGGAAGGGAACCAGCCCCTAGTGGGCTGGGCGCCCCCCCATGGGCCTCCCCCCATGCGCCTAGGGTTGCAAACCCTAGGGTGGGGGGGGGGCTTCCCACTTGCCTTGGGGGGCAAGGCACCCCCCTTGGCCGCCGCCCCCCACCCTAGGTGGGTTTGGCCGCCGCCCCCCCCCTCCCAAGGGGGCCTATATAAAGGGGGGGAGGGAGGGCAGCAAGATCTCAGCCTTGGGCGCCTCCCTCCTCCCCTGCAACACCTCTCTCTCTCGTATAAGCTCGGCGAAGCCCTGCCGACATCCCGCTGCATCCACCACCACGCCGTCGTGCTGCTGGATCTCCATCAACCTCTCCTTCCCCCTTGCTGTATCAAGAAGGAGGAGACGTCGCTGCACCGTACGTGTGTTGAACGCGGAGGTGCCGTCCGTTCGGCACTCGTTCATCGGTGATTTGGATCACGGCGAGTACGACTCCGTCATCCACGTTCATTGGAACGCTTCCGCTCGCGATCTACAAGGGTATGTAGATGCACTCCCTTCCCCTCGTTGCTAGTATACTCCATAGATGCATCTTGGTGAGCGTAGGAAAATTTTAAAATTATGCTACGATTCCCAACAGTGGCATCATGAGCCAGGCCTATGCGTAGTTACTATGCACGAGTAGAACGCAAAGCAGTTGTGGGCGTTGAGTTTGCCAATTCTTCTTGCCGCTACTAGTCGTTTCTTGTTTCGACGGCATTGTAGGATGAAGCGGTCCGGACCGACCTTACACGTACGCTTACGTGAGACAGGTTCCACCGACTGACATGCACTAGTTGCATAAGGTGTCTAGCGGGTGTCTGTCTCTCCTACTTTAGTCGGAACGGATTCGATGAAAAGGGTCCTTATGAAGGGTAAATAGAAATTGGCAAATCACGTTGTGGTCATACGTAGGTAAGAAAACGTTCTTGCTAGAAACCTACAAACCACGTAAAAACTTGCAACAACAATTAGAGGACGTCTAACTTGTTTTTGCAGCAAGTGCTATGTGATGTGATATGGCCAGAAGATGTGATGAATGATATATGTGATGTATGAGATTGATCATATTCTTGTAATAGGAATCACGACTTGCATGTCGATGAGTATGACAACCGGCAGGAGCCATAGGAGTTGTCTTTATTATTTTGTATGACCTGCGTGTCATTGAATAACGCCATGTAAATTACTTTACTTTGTTGCTAAACGCGTTAGCCATAGAAGTAGAAGTAATCGTTGGCGTGACGACTTCATGAAGACACAATGATGGAGATCATGATGATGGAGATCATGGTGTCATGCCGGTGACGAAGATGATCATGGTGCCCCGAAGATGGAGATCAAAGGAGCATAATGATATTGGCCATATCATGTCACTATTTGATTGCATGTGATGTTTATCATGTTTTTGCATCTTATTTACTTAGAACGACGGTAGTAAGTAAGATGATCCCTTATAATAATTTCAAGAAAGTGTTCACCCTAACTGTGCACCGTTGCAAAGGTTCGTTGTTTTGAAGCACCACGTGATGATCGGGTGTGATAGATTCTAACATTCGAATACAACGGGTGTTGATGAGCCTAGCATGTACAGACATGGCCTCGGAACACACGCAATACACTTAGGTTGACTTGACGAGCCTAGCATGTACAGACATGGCCTCGGAACACGGAGGACCGAAAGGTCGAGCATGAGTCGTATAGAAGATACGATCAACATGGAGATGTTCACCGATCTTGACTAGTCCGTCTCACGTGATGATCGGACACGGCCTAGTTAAACTCGGATCATGTTTCACTTAGATGACTAGAGGGATGTCTATCTGAGTGGGAGTTCATTAAATAATTCGATTATATGAACTTAATTATCATGAACTTAGTCTAAAATCTTTACACTATGTATTGTAGATCAAATGGCCAACGTTGTCCTCAATTTCAACGCGTTCCTAGAGAAAACCAAGCTGAAAGATGATGGCAGCAACTATACGGACTGGGTCCGGAACCTGAGGATCATCCTCATAGTAGCCAAGAAAGATTATGTCCTAGAAGCCCCGCTAGGTGAAGCACCAATCCCACAAAACCAAGACGTTATGAACGCTTGGCAGCAGCGTGCTGATGATTACTCCCTCGTTCAATGCGGCATGCTTTACAGCTTAGAACCGGGTCTCCAAAAGCGTTTTGAGAAACATGGAGCATATGAGATGTTCGAGGAGCTGAAATTGGTTTTCCAAGCTCATGCCCGGGTCGAGAGATATGATGTCTCCGACAAGTTCTTCAGCTGTAAAATGGAGGAGAATAGTTCTGTTAGTGAGCACATACTCAGAATGTCTGGGTTGCATAACCGCTTGTCTCAGCTGGGAGTCAATCTCCCGGATGACGCGGTCATTGAGAGAATCCTCCAGTCGCTTCCACCAAGCTACAAGAGCTTTGTGATGAACTTCAATATGCAGGGGATGGAAAAGACCATTCCTGAGGTATATTCAATGCTGAAATCGGCTGAGGTAGAGATCAGAAAAGAACATCAAGTGTTGATGGTGAATAAAACCACTAAGTTCAAGAAGGGCAAGGGTAAGAAGAACTTCAAGAAGGACGGCAAGGGAGTTGCCGCGCCCGGTAAACCAGTTACTGGGAAGAAGTCAAAGAATGGACCCAAGGCCGAGACTGAGTGCTTTTATTGCAAGGGAAGTGGTCACTGGAAGTGGAACTGCCCCAAATACTTAGCGGACAAGAAGAAGGCCGGCAACACCAAAGGTATATGTGATATACATGTAATTGATGTGTACCTTACCAGTACTCGTAGTAGCTCCTGGGTATTTGATACCGGTGCGGTTGCTCATATTTGTAACTCAAAACAGGAACTACGGAATAAACGGAGACTGGCGAAGGACGAGGTGACGATGCGCGTCGGGAATGGTTCCAAGGTCGATGTGATCGCCGTCGGCACGCTACCTCTGCATCTACCCACGGGATTAGTTTTAAACCTCAATAATTGTTATTTAGTGCCAGCTTTAAGCATGAACATTGTATCTGGATCTCATTTAATTCGAGATGGCTACTCATTTAAATCCGAGAATAATGGTTGTTCTATTTATTTGAGAGATATGTTTTATGGTCATGCCCCGCTGGTCAATGGTTTATTTTTGATGAATCTCGAACGTGATGTTACACATGTTCATAGTGTGAATACCAAAAGATGTAAAGTTGATAACGATAGTCCCACATACTTGTGGCACTGCCGCCTTGGTCACATTGGTGTCAAGCGCATGAAGAAGCTCCATGCAGATGGACTTTTGGAGTCTCTTGATTACGAATCATTTGACACGTGCGAACCATGCCTCATGGGTAAGATGACCAAGACTCCGTTCTCCGGAACAATGGAGCGAGCAACCAACTTATTGGAAATCATACATACCGATGTGTGCGGTCCAATGAGTGTTGAGGCTCACGGAGGATATCGTTATGTTCTCACTCTCACTGATGATTTAAGTAGATATGGGTATGTCTACCTAATGAAACACAAGTCTGAAACCTTTGAAAAGTTCAAGGAATTTCAGAGTGAGGTCGAGAATCAACGTGACAGGAGAATAAAATTCTTACGATCAGATCATGGTGGAGAATATTTAAGTCACGAGTTTGGTGCACACTTAAGGAAATGTGGAATAGTTTCACAACTCATGCCGCCTGGAACACCTCAGAGAAACGGTGTGTCCGAACGTTGTAATCGCACTCTATTGGATATGGTGCGATCTATGATGTCTCTTACCGATTTACTGCTCTCATTTTGGGGCTATGCTTTAGAGACTGCCGCATTCACTTTAAATAGGGCTCCGTCAAAATCCGTTGAGACGACACCGTATGAATTATGGTTTGGGAAGAAACCTAAGCTGTCGTTTCTAAAAGTTTGGGGATGCGATGCTTATGTCAAGAAACTTCAACCTGAAAAGCTCGAACCCAAGTCGGAAAAATGCGTCTTCATAGGATACCCTAAGGAAACTATTGGGTATACCTTCTACCTCAGATCCGAAGGCAAGATCTTCGTTGCCAAGAACGGGTCCTTTCTGGAGAAGGAGTTTCTCTTGAAAGAATTGAGTGGGAGGAAAGTGGAACTTGATGAGGTGATAGTCACCCCTTCTGAACCGGAAAGTAGCGCAGCGCGGGAAAATGTTCCTGTGGTGCCTGCACCGACTGGGGAGGAAGTTAATGATGATGATCATGAAGCTTCGGATCAAGTTACTACTGAACTTCGTAGGTCCACAAGGACACGTTCCGCACCAGAGTGGTACGGCAACCTTGTCCTGGAAATCATGTTGTTAGACAACGGTGAACCTTCGAACTATGAAGAAGCGATGGCGGGCCCGGATTCCGATAAATGGCTAGAAGCCATGAAATCCGAGATAGGATCCATGTATGAAAACGAAGTATGGACTTTGACAGACTTGCCCGATGATCGGCGAGCCATAGAAAACAAATGGATCTTTAAGAAGAAGACAGACGCGGATGGTAATGTGACCATCTATAAGGCTCGACTCGTCGCTAAGGGTTATCGACAAGTTCAAGGGGTTGACTACGATGAGACTTTCTCACCCGTAGCGAAGCTGAAGTCCGTCCGAATCATGTTAGCAATTGCCGCATACTATGATTATGAGATATGGCAGATGGACGTCAAAACGGCATTCCTTAACGGCTTCCTTAAGGAAGAGTTGTATATGATGCAGCCGGAAGGTTTTGTCGATCCTAAGAATGCTAACAAAGTATGCAAGCTCCAGCACTCAATTTATGGGCTGGTGCAAGCATCTCGGAGTTGGAACATTCGCTTTGATGAGATGATCAAAGCGTTTGGGTTTACACAGACTTATGGAGAAGCCTGTGTTTACAAGAAAGTGAGTGGGAGCTCTGTAGCATTTCTCTTATTATATGTGGATGACATATTATTGATGGGAAATGATATAGAATTCTTGGAAAGTATAAAGGCCTATTTGAATAAGTGTTTTTCAATGAAGGACCTTGGAGAAGCTGCTTATATATTAGGCATCAAGATCTATAGAGATAGATCGAGACGCCTCATTGGTCTTTCACAGAGTACATACCTTGACAAGATATTGAAGAAGTTCAATATGGATCAGTCCAAGAAGGGGTTCTTGCCTGTTTTGCAAGGTGTGCAATTGAGCACGGCTCAATGCCCGACCATGGCAGAAGATAGAGAAAAGATGAGTGTCATCCCCTATGCATCGGCCATAGGGTCTATTATGTATGCCATGCTGTGTACCAGACCTGATGTAAACCTTGCTGTAAATTGGTAGGAAGGTACCAAAGTAATCCCGGCATGGAACACTGGACAGCGGTCAAGAATATCCTGAAGTACCTGAAGAGGACTAAGGATATGTTTCTCGTTTATGGAGGTGACGAAGAGCTCGTCGTAAAGGGTTACGTCGATGCTAGCTTCGACACAGATCTGGATGACTCGAAGTTACAAACCGGATACGTGTATATTTTGAATGGAGGAGCAGTAAGCTGGTGCAGTTCCAAGCAAAGCGTCGTGGCGGGATCTACATGTGAAGCGGAGTACATGGCAGCCTCGGAGGCAGCACAGGAAGCAGTCTGGATGAAGGAGTTCATTACCGACCTAGGGGTGATTCCCAATGCGTCGGGCCCGATGACTCTCTTCTGTGACAACACTGGAGCTATTGCCCTTGCGAAGGAGCCCAGGTTTCACAGGAAGACCAGGCATATCAAGCGTCGCTTCAACTCCATTCGTGAAAATGTTCAAAATGGAGACATAGATATTTGTAAAGTACATACGGACCTGAATGTAGTAGATCCGTTGACTAAACCTCTCCCTAGAGCAAAACATGATCAACACCAGGACGCAATGGGTGTTCGATTCATCACAATGTAACTAGATTATTGACTCTAGTGCAAGTGGGAGACTGTTGGAAATATGCCCTAGAGGCAATAATAAATGGTTATTATTATATTTCTTTGTTCATGGTAATTGTCTATTATTCATGCTATAATTGTATTGTCCAGAAATCGTAATACATGTGTGAATACATAGACCACAACGTGTCCCTAGTAAGCCTCTAGTTGACTAGCTCGTTGATCAACAGATAGTCATGGTTTCCTGACTATGGACATTGGATGTCATTGATAACGGGATCACATCATTAGGAGAATGATGTGATGGACAAGACCCAATCCTAAGCATAGCATAAAAGATCGTGTAGTTTCGTTTGCTAGAGCTTTTCCAATGTCAAGTATCTTTTCCTTAGACCATGAGATCGTGCAACTCCCGGATACCGTAGGAGTGCTTTAGGTGTGCCAAACGTCACAACGTAACTGGGTGACTATAAAGGTGCACTACGGGTATCTCCGAAAGTGTCTGTTGGGTTGGCACGGATCGAGACTGGGATTTGTCACTCCGTGTGACGGAGAGGTATCTCTGGGCCCACTCGGTAATGCATCATCATAATGAGCTCTATGTGACTAAGGCGTTAGTCACGGGATCATGCATTGCGGTACGAGTAAAGAGACTTGCCTGTAACGAGATTGAACAAGGTATTGGGATACCGACAATCGAATCTCGGGCAAGTAACATACCGATTGACAAAGGGAATTGCATACGGGATTGATTGAATCCTCGACACCGTGGTTCATCTGATGAGATCATCGTGGAACATGTGGGAGCCAACATGGGTATCCAGATCCCGCTGTTGGTTATTGACCGGAGAGGCGTCTCGGTCATGTCTGCATGTCTCCCGAACCCGTAGGGTCTACACACTTAAGGTTCGGTGACGCTAGGGTTGTAGAGATATGTGTATGCGGAAACCCGAAAGTTGTTCGGAGTCCCGGATGAGATCCCGGACGTCACGAGAGGTTCCGGAATGGTCCGGAGGTGAAGAATTATATATAGGAAGTCAAGTTTCGGCCACCGGGAAAGTTTCGGGGGTTACCGGTATTGTACCGGGACCACCGGAAGGGTCCCGGGGGTCCACCGGGTGGGGCCACCTATTCCGAAGGGTCCCGTGGGCTGAAGTGGGAAGGGAACCAGCCCCTAGTGGGCTGGGCGCCCCCCCATGGGCCTCCCCCCATGCGCCTAGGGTTGCAAACCCTAGGGTGGGGGGGGGGCTTCCCACTTGCCTTGGGGGGCAAGGCACCCCCCTTGGCCGCCGCCCCCACCCTAGATGGGTTTGGCCGGCGCCCCCCTCCCAAGGGGGCCTATATAAAGGGGGGGGAGGGAGGGCAGCAAGATCTCAGCCTTGGGCGCCTCCCTCCTCCCCTGCAACACCTCTCTCTCTCGTATAAGCTCGGCGAAGCCCTGCCGACATCCCGCTGCATCCACCACCACGCCGTCGTGCTGCTGGATCTCCATCAACCTCTCCTTCCCCCTTGCTGGATCAAGAAGGAGGAGACGTCGCTGCACCGTACATGTGTTGAACGCGGAGGTGCCGTCCGTTCGGCACTCGGTCATCGGTGATTTGGATCACGGCAAGTACGACTCCGTCATCCACGTTCATTGGAACGCTTCCGCTCGCGATCTACAAGGGTATGTAGATGCACTCCCTTCCCCTCGTTGCTAGTATACTCCATAGATGCATCTTGGTGAGCGTAGGAAAATTTTAAAATTATGCTACGATTCCCAACAGGCACAACCCACCTGGGCATGCCTGGGCAAACAATGAATTCCCTTGAAACTCAACAACCTATGTTAAGGTTCACCAAGCAATTTCAATTCAACTTATTCAACAGAGTCTAAGTAAGAGCTCCACATACTCAACCATCATATAGTCTTCTATGATTCACATGAGCAAAACGTTTCAACCAGACACATAGAAAGATAGGGGCTTCTAATTTCGCCTTCCAACGTATTCACCTCAATGGTGATGTCAACAATAATAACTCATGCTACCCATATCCAACTGGATATATGTGCCTAGATCTTTGCTACCTCTTGAGCACTGCGTTGGTTTTCCCTTGAAGAGGAAAGGGTGATGCAGCAAAGTAGCGTAAGTATTTCCCTCAGTTTTTGAGAACCAAGGTATCAATCCAGTAGGAGGCTACGCGCGAGTCCCTCGCACCTACACAAACAAATAAATCCTCGCAAGCAACGCGATAAGGGGTTGTCAATCCCTACACGGTCACTTACGAGAGTGGGATCTGATAGATATGATAAGATAATATTTTTGGTATTTTTATGATAAAGATGCAAAGTAAAATAAAAGCAAAATAAAAGGCAACAGAAATAGCTTGTTGATGGAAGATTAATATTATGGAAAATAGACCCGGGGGCCATAGGTTTCACTAGTAGCTTCTCTCAAGAGCACAAGTATTTTACGGTGGGTGAACAAATTACTGTTGAGCAATTGACAGAATTGAGCATAGTTATGAGAATATCTAGGTATGATCATGTATATAGGAATCACGTCCGAAACAGGTAGACCGACTCCTGCCTGCATCTACTACTATTACTGCACACATCGACCGCTATCCAGCATGCATCTAGAGTATTAAGTTCATAAGAAAAGAGTAATGCTTTAAGCAAGATGACATGATGTAGAGGGATAAATTCATGCAATATGATAAAAAACCCATCTTGTTATCCTCGATGGCAACAATACAATACGTGCCTTGCTGCCCCTACTGTCACCAGGAAAGGACACCGCAAGATTGAACCCAAAGCTAAGCACTTCTCCCATTGCAAGAAAGATCAATCTAGTAGGCCAAACCAAACTGATAATTCGAAGAGACTTGCAAAGATAACCAATCATACATAAAAGAATTCAGAAGATTCAAATATTGTTCATAGATAAACTTGATCATAAACCCACAATTCATCGGTCTCAACAAACACACCGCAAAAGAAGCTTACATCGAATAGATCTCCATGAGAGAGGGGGAGAACATTGTATTGAGATCCAAAAAGAGAGAAGAAGCCATCTAGCTAATAACTATGGACCCCAAGGTCTGAGGTAAACTACTCACACTTCATCGGAGAGGCTACGGTGTTGATGTAGAAGCCCTCCGTGATCGATGCCCCCTCCAGCGGAGCTCCGGAACAGCCCCCAAGATGGGATCTCACGGGTACAGAAGGTTGCGGCGGTGGAATTAGATTTTTGGCTCCGTATCTGATCGTTTGGGGGTACATAGGTATATATAGGAGGAAGGAGTACGTCGGTGGAGCAACGTGGGGCCCACGAGGGTGGAGGGCGCGCCTGGGGGAGGGGGGTAGGCGCGCCCCCTACCTCGTGGCTTCATGTTTGATTTCTTGACGTAGGGTCCAAGTCCCCTGGATCATGTTCGTTCCGAAAATCACGTTCCCGAAGGTTTCATTCCGTTTGGACTCCGTTTGATATTCTTTTTCTGCGAAACTCTGAAATAGGCAAAAAACAACAATTCTGGGCTGGGCCTCCGGTTAATAGGTTAGTCCCAAAAATAATATAAAAGTGAATAATAAAGCCCAATAATGTCCAAAACAGAAGATAATATAGCATGGAGCAATCAAAAATTATAGATACGTTGGAGACGTATCAATCTTTCCTCACCACATGATGCTTGCCAAAAGAGAAATATAAAAAGGAATGTATATAGAGAAAAACTTTGCTCTTGCATGAAAGTAAATACATAAAAGTAAAAGATAGGCCCTTCGCAGAGGGAAGTAGAGGTTGCCATGCGCTTTTTGTTTGTATGCTCAACCCCTTAGTGCAAGAGAACGCCACGTTATATTGCCCCTTATGATAGCAATCTTTATTTTGCAGTCTGTCGCTTTTATTCTTTGCATCACAAGTTCGTACAATGCTCAATTTTCTCTTACACTAAATGATCTAACACTTCTAGAAGCATTTTTTATTAACTTATTGCACCGATGACAACTTACTTGAAGGATCTTACTCAATCCTTAGGTAGGTATGGTGGACTCTTGAAAATAAGATTTGGGTTTAAGGGTTTTTGGATGCACAAGTAGTATCTCTACTTGGTGCAGAATTTTTGGCTAGCAAAGATGGGGGGCAAGCACCACATGTTGAAGGATCTATGACAATATAACTTCTATGTGAATATGAACAAACATAGATCATTACGTTGTCTTCCTTGTCCAACGTCAACATTTTGGCATATAATATTTTGCTGGGGGCTCACAATCACAAAAGATTTCCAAGATAGTGTATTTGCATGTGTGAAAGTTCTCTTCCTTATAGTAATCATTCAGGAATTGCTTGTATGACAAATATTGTGATTGTCAAGCTTCAAAGGATTTCACTTTCTAAAGCCAATGTGAAGCTACCACTAGGCATGATATGAACATATAAATTCAACTTCATGATATTCAATTCATTCAACAATTTACTCATAGGATATAAGTGAAGCACAAGAGTAAATGACAAACTACTCCAAAAAAGATATAAGTGAAGATCAAGTGAGTAGTTATGTTAATGGGTAGCTATTTGAGGACTCTCTTTTATTTAAAAACTTTCAGATCTAAGTGTTTTATTAAAACAACAAGTAAAAAGCAAAATAAAATAAAATGACAAACCAAGAATAGCACACATCATGTGAAGAAGCAAAAACTTAGGCTCAACTGATACTAACCGATAATTGTTGAAGAAGAAAGGTGGGATGCCTACCGGGGCATCCCCAAGCTTAGATGCTTGAGACTTCTTGGAATATTAACAAAGCTTGAACTTTTGTGTCTCCTTAATTCCTCTCATATCACGGTTTACCAAAAACTGAAAACTTCATCCACACAAAACTCAACAAGAACTCGTGAGATAAGTTAGTATAAATCAATGCAAAACCTTATCATCCTCTACTGTAGAAAATCACTAAAATTATAATTTAACATTGCATACTAAATGCCTCTGCATATTTAATACTCATATCCTCAAATAGAATCATTAAAAAAGCAAACATATGCAAACAATGCAAACATAACAGCAATCTGCCAAAACAGGACAGTCTGTAAAGAATGCAAGAGGATCCATACTTATTAAACTTAAAAAATTCTGAAAATTTAACACACTGTAGAAAATTTATCATATCTTATTGTGCAAAAAGTTTCAACATTTTATCACATTCTGAATTTTCTGGGGAATTTTTGCAACACCGATAAATTTTCTATTTTCAAACAGCAACATGTAGACTTGCAAAATAAGCATGACAAAGGCTATACTTGACATTTTTATTGAAGTAAAAGATGCAAAACATTATTATAGATAGCATAAAGCAAATAAAAACAAAATAAAATGATGCTCCAAGCAAAAATCATATCATGTGACGAATGAAAATATAGCCCCAAGTAATATTACCGATAATGTTGGAGACGAAAGAGGGGATGCCTTCCGGGGCATCCCCAAGCGTAGTTGCTTGGATCTTCCTTGAATATTAACTTGGGGTCCCTTGGGAATCCCCAAGCTTAGGGTCTTGTCACTCCTTATTCTCCTCATATCGACATCTCACCCAAAACTTGAAAACTTCAATCACACAAACTTAATCGAACTTCGTGAGATAGGTTAGTATGATAAAGAGCAAACCGTTTCACTTTGGTACTGTCAAAGACAAGATTCATAATTTTTTCCACACAATTCCTACTATAGCATATAATTTACACAATTTATATTGAGAAATATAAGCCATAGAAACTAGGAAACAAGAAAACTATGCATTGAAAATAGAATCTGTCAAAAACAGAATAGTCTGTAGTAATCTATACTCCAACCATACTTCTGCTACTCCAAAAATTCTGAAAAATTAGTACAACATAGGTAATTTGTATATCTATCACCTGTTAAAAATTCATATTAAAAGCACGTTCCAGTGAATTTTCAAATTCCTGGACTGAGTGCAAAAGTTTCTGTTTTTGGACAGAACCAAGTCAACTATCATCCACACTATCCCAAAGGCTTTACTTGGCACTTTATTGAAACAAAAGCAATAAAACATGATTACTACAATAGCATAATCATGTGAACACACAAAAACAGTAGGTAGAAGTGTTGGGTTGTCTCCCAACAAGCGCTTTTCTTTAATGCCTTTTAGCTAGGCATGATGAGTTCAATGATGCTCGCATAAAAGATAAGGATTGGAACATAACAAGAGCATCATGAATTCTCATAATAATTTTCAGTAGCATCATGACTAGATTCATAAATATAAACATCACATAAAGCATTCTTTTCATGATCCAAAAGCATAGAAAATTTATTACTCTCCATATAAGAAATTTTATTCCCATTCACAATAGTGGGAGTATCATATGAAACTTGAATACTAAAAATTGTTTCCACATTAAAAGAGTAATGTTCAGTAAAAAGATAATCATAACTATGACAAAAGTTTATAAATATAATCATCACTACCTTTTATAACATAAGTATCATCACAATAATCATCATAAGTAGCAACTTTGTTCTCCTCATACATGCAGTCATCATAGCAAATTTGATCATTCAAAGTAGGGGGACTAAAAAGATCATCTTCATTAAGCATATAATCCACAAGCTTGGGACAAACATTAATTGCAGCAAATAAATTCTCAAACATGTCATTCTCATCAAACATAGCATCCCCAAGCTTGTGGCTTAGCATATCATAAGCATTATCACTCTCATCATTAATAGTATGAATAGCACCAACGGTATAACAATTGTTATCATCATAATTTCCCAAGTTGGTGCCAAAAAGATTTCCAAGATTATAAGAAGTATCATTATCTTCCCAATCATAATCATCACAACAAGCAATGGGCATACAAAATCATCATCAATAGTGCTCTCAGACATTGTGCCATAAGACATAGAAGCAATATCATCATCAAGTGCATCATCTTCCACAATTATTTTTGATTCATTTTCATGAGGCACAACAATAATAGGAGCAACATTATTTGGGAGAGATACCTTTTTACCTCTATTATTTCTTCTTTTCCTCTTCTTCACCACATCATGTGTGGATCTAATTATTTTTTTCAAGCTTCTTATTGATGAGATTGGTCGAATAGGAAGCCTTTCTCGTTACCTATTTCATCATGAGAGACAATAGGAGGGAAAGTGGAAATCTTTACCCTTTCATTAGTATTCCTTTTAAATTCTATTGGTTTTCTCATATTTTTATAGTTGGCAATATAAGCATTGTCATTGCAATTTACCATGCAAAACATATGGATTTCTTTCAAATTAGTTTCAGCATGGTCTGTGAAATATGAATGCTTCAAACCAACTATTTTTATGTGATAATTCTTCACACCCCAAAAAATAAACAAAGTTCATTATAAATTCAAGGGTGATCAAGTTATTGCAATATTTGGACACGATTCCATCATGAAAAAGCATGCATTGGAAATTAAGGTGATCAACTTTGTTGCAAAGTTCACAAGTAATAGGATAAAGAGAGCATAATTCTATAGCAAATTTATCTATCACCTTGAGCAAAAAATTGCTTCTATCATGTTTATGCTTTGTACAAAATCCATCTTCCCTATAAGGCACGTCTTCACAAAGTCTTTCCACTCCACAAAAATTGATATAATTATAAGAAACATTTTTCTCATGACTAGTGCAATAATCATTAGCATGTTGGATATTCAAAGAATTCATACCAACAACATTGCAATCATGCTCATCATTCAAATATTTTGTGCCAAACATTTTATTGACTTCTTCTTCTAACAATTAAGCACAATTTTCCGATCCATAATTTTCAAGAAAGATATTATAAAGATGATCAATAATATGATGCAACCTCAATTCCATTTTTATATAGTTTTCTTTTATAAACCAAGCTAATGATAAAACAAGAAACTAAAAGATTCAATTGCAAGATCTAAAGATATACCTTCAAGCACTCACCTCCCCGGCAACGGCGCCAGAAAAGAGCTTGATGTCTACTACGCAACTTGTTCTTGTAGACTTATGTTGGGCCTCCAAGCGCACAGTTTTGTAGGACAGTAGCAATTTTCCCTCAAGTGGATGACCTAAGGTTTATCAATCCGTGGGAGGTGTAGGATGAAGATGGTCTCTCTCAAACAACCCTACAACCAAATAATAAAAAGTCTCTTGTGTCCCCAAAACACCCAATACAATGGCAAATTGTATAGGTGCACTAGTTCGGAGAAGAGATGGTAATAAAAGTGTAGTAATGATAGCAGATATTGATTTTTTGTAATAGGAACAATAAAAAACAGCAAGGTAGCAATTGATAAAACAGAGCACAAACGGTATTGCAATACTTGAAAATGAGGCCTAGGGTCCGTACTTTCGCTAGTGCAATCTCTCAACAATACTAATATAATTGGATCATATAACCATCCCTCAAAGTGCGATGAAGAATCACTCCAAAGTTCTTATCTAGCGGAGAACATAAGAATAAATTGTTTGTAGGGTACGAAACCACCTCGAAGCTATTCTTTCCGATCGATCTATCCAAGAGTTCATACTAGAATAACACCAAATAATTTTAGATTCATAATACTCAATCCAACACAAAGAACCTCAAAGAGTGCCCCAAGATTTCTACCGGAGAAACAAGGACAAGAACGTGCATCAACCTATATGCATAGATTACCCCAATGTCACCTCGGGAATCCGCGAGTTGAGTGCCAAAACATATATCAAGTGTACAATACCCCATTGTCACCATGAGTATTCATATGCAAGACATATATCAAGTGCTCTTAAATCCATAAAAGTATTGAATCCGGTAAAAAGAAATCTCAAATGGAAAACTCAATTCATCACAACAAGATAGAGAGGGGAAAACACCATATGATCCGGCTATATTAACAAAGCCCGCAATACATCAAGATCTTGACATCTCAAGAACACGAGAGAGAGAGAAAGAGAGAGAGAGAGAGATTAAACACATAGCTAGTGGTACAAACCTTCAGCCCCGAGGGTGGACTAGTCCCTCATCATCGTGGTGGCCGTCGGGTTGATGAAGATGGCCACCGGTGATGATTCCCCCCTCCGGCAGGGTGCCGGAACAGGGTCTAGATTGTTTCTCATGGCTACAGAGCCTTGCGACGGCGGAACTTCTGATCTAGGGCTACCCTGAGGTTTTTTGGAATATTTGGGAATTTATAGGGCGAAGAGGGGGTGCGGGAGGCCACCGAGGTGGGCACAACCCACCTGGGCACGCCTGGGCCCCCAGGCACGTCCTGGTGGGTTGGGCCCCTCGGGGCACCCCCCAGGTGCTTCTCTGGCCCACTGGATGTCTTCCGGTCCATAAAAAATCCATAAAAAGTTTCGCGGTGTTTGAACTCCGTTTGATATTGATTTCCTGTGATGTAAAAAATAAGAAAAAACATCAACTGGCACTGGGCACTGGGTCAATAGGTTAGTCCCCAAAAATGATATAAAGTTGCTATAAAATGATTGTAAAACATCCAAGAATGATAATATAACAGCACGAATACTTCATAAATTATAGATACGTTGGAGACGTATCAAGCTCTCCTCTTTGGTTTCTTCTTTTTGGGCTTGTTGAGTTGTGCCCTCAGCAGAACCCCAGTACCTGGTGTCCTTTTATTGTTTGTGTGTGTGTGTGTGGTGTGTGAATCTTTGTATCCTTTGGGGCTCTGGCAGTTGGCTTTATTTATAAAGCGGGGCGAAAGCCTTTTTCGGTAAGCCACAGAGGCACCTTGTTGAAAAATGAATAGAGAGGCATCAAATTTTGATTCAACAAAACCGATGGAGCGAGCAAAGGTGGCAAAGCGTTGAAACAAAGTTGTGCGGTGATGTTCTTGGCGGTTGTGTTCGAAGAGATAGGCTCAAAGGAGAAACCACCCCAATGGATGGGAGAAGGCAACACTCTAGTTCTCATTCCACGAGCGTGGTTCCGTTTGAGTGTGTCTACATCAGAACCATGTGTGTGCCGACTATGAGCCGGGCGATTGGTGTATTGCAGAGAAGTTCTCGGCAAGAGGGGGCATCAACATAGGATGACTTCATTTTTGGTGGAGTTCTTTCAGGCATCGGGCCTCGATTTCCAGGGTGAAACCCCTTGGAATGGCCTTATTCGTTGTACTTGGCAATGGTGGATCTCTATCTGTTTCCTTGTTGAAGTCCTTGTCTGGAGATTAATCGGACTTTCTCCAAGGTGAAGCCCCATGACTCGACTTTAAGGCTTGTGCACCGTTTCCTTCCTGGAGGCGTCACTCGTGGAGAACCTTTTCCGCAGCACTGGTGTTGCTAATGATGGTGGTTGTTTCTACTGCTTCGGTGTTGGTTCGGCGAAGTCCTTTCTCCTTTTCTTTTCTCTTTCTTTTTCATTTGACCCAGGCATAGTTTTGATTTTGTATGATTTTGATCTTTGTCGATGAATATCTTTATGTGTGTGTTTATATTGGTTGTGTGCACCTTAGTTGTGCAGTGGTCGGGTGTGTGCTCTTTGTATTTTGTATCTCCTCATGTTTCACTATGAGTTAATAAAAAAATACTCTATCAAAACAAACCTAAAACCTTAAAAGTGCGCGCGCACTATCCTGTCGAACCGAGCGGCCGGCTCTCCACCGCACGATCGCGTCGCGATCAAACCGCGCAAGAGCCAAGTGTCGCCTGGTCCGTTTCCTCCCACCGCACGGTTGTGGGCGCTTTGTCCTTATCCGAGCCAGCATGGGACCCACATGTAAGTGTCTAGAGGGAGACCGTGGGCGGCGGTTTCGAAACTCAAGCCGTTCTCTCCCCCATTTCCTCCGCTGGGCGTGGTACTCTCCTCCCTTTCCGCTCTCGCTCTCGCTCGCAACTGCGGCGGAATCGCGCTGCGGCTCTCAAATCTCCGGCGGATTCGTTGCTGGACCGCGGGGGGGATTCGCCGCTGGCCGTCGCCGCCGTTGCAGGTACGTACTACTGCCCTCCATTACTCTGTCTCGTCGCCGGGGGGTTCTAGGTCGGGTCGAGGTCGTTGTTGGCGGAAATGGCAGGCTAGGATTCCTAGGGTTCCTATGGCATCAACTGCCTCGTATGGTCGATTTGGTGTAGATGTGTTGTGTGTGCTTTCGCTCGACTCTCCTATCCTTGGATTTGTGCGGTAGGAAGGACAGTGGTGGTGGGGATTCATGGCGGGAGGGTGCGTTGGTGTTGGTGGGTGTGGTTGTTCGGTTTTGCGGTCGACGCAGATGTCCGCGCGACCTTCTGTTGTCCTTCCTCTCTCTCTCCCGTCGCCGGGGGTGAGGCCGTGTCCAGGTTGACGGTGGTGGTTGTGGCGGGCTGCATAGGGTCCCTTGCTGTGTTTGCTTCGATTGGACCTCCGTATGCTTTGTTTTTGTGCAAATTAGGAGCAGTTGTAGACAAATTTTGAGACAATATAGCCAATCTCGCCAGCCTTTGTGGTGGATCTCATGGTTAATGTGTCTTCCCCTGTTGTGTGCAACTAGGGACCATTACCTGTTCAAATTAGTACCTATCCTTGCCAATATACTTCTATCCAATATACTGTATCCAAGCTGCCAGCCTTTGTGATGGATCTGGTGGTTTGTGTGTTTTCCCCCTACTGTGTGCAACCAGGCACCCTTGTTTGTGCAATTTAGCACCAATGCTTGCCAGTTTTCCAATATGGTCTACCCAATTTGTCAGTCATGTTGTGTATGTGGTTGTTCATGTGTGTTTCCTCTGCTGTGTGCAACTAGGGACCATTATTTGTGCAAATTAGTCCCAATGCTTGCCAATTTTCCAACATGGTCTACCCAATCTCTCAGTCTTGTTGTGTATGTGGTCGTTCATGTGTGTTTCCCCTGCTGTGTGCAACTAGGGACATTTATTTGTGCAAATTAGTTCCAATGCTTGCCAATTTTCCAACATGGTCTACCCAATCTCCCAGTCTTGTTGTGGATGTGGTTGTTCATGTGTTTTCCGCTGCTGTGTACAACTAGGGACCATTATTTGTGCAAATTAGTTCCAATGCTTGCCAATTTTCCATCATGCTCTGGCCAATCTCTCAGTCTTGTTGTGGATGTGGTTGTTCATATGTTTTCCCTTGCTGTGTGCAACTAGGGACAATTATTTGTGCAAATTAGTTCCAATGCTTGCCAATTTTCCAACATAGTATATTATTTGTTGCACAAGTTCTATTTGTCCCAGTTGCACAAGTTATCATAATGAGCTTGTTGCCTTTAGTTAACTATTTTCTGCCTAGTTATTACTTGCCACAGTTAAACTTAGTTGGCTTTATATGCTATCCAGTTTGCACAAGGTTGACTGCCCAGTTGGATGCATCATTGTAGTAGTTGGTTGTCCACATGTTTTATAGTTTTTTGCAATATGCTTATGTGTAGAGGTCTGCAGATCAAAGCAACCTTTTATGATTTCTCTAGTTTGGTTGCGCATCTTCTAACTATGTTTTCTTTTCTTGTATTACCCCCACAGGCTAAAAATGGTTATAATAGGAGGAGATGTGGATGGCAATGAAGAAGATGTATTTTTCCACTTTTTCTGTGTTTTTGAGTTGTTTTCAACTTATGCACGTATGCTAATTTCCTTTTTTTCATGTTTTTCTTTGGTTGCTTAATCAGCGTTCCAGAAGTCAGTCGCTTCGCCGGAACTCGAAGCGTCCTGCTAATCGCCAGCCACGACCTGTGCGGAGTGTTCAGCAGGGAGAGGAAGTTGAGGTAGGTGGCATGCTGATGACACAAGCCCCTTTTTTCTTGGTTTTGTTTGGGTCATATAACAATTTTTTGTTTTTTTCCATGCTCATGTTTTTTATTTTTCTTAGGATGCTGATCAGTTTCGTGTTGTAAAGCGGACTAGACGTGCAACACTTGGAAAGGGAGCTGAGTCATCTTCTAGGGTAAGTAAATTCTTGAATATAAGTGTTTCTCGCTTTTTAGACGCTGATGAAATTATGCAGCCATTGGCACCACTATTTTTGTTTTTAGTTGGTCAATAACAATCTTGTAGTTGACATCTCTGGTCATCTTGATCTAAATATAGTTGACATCAGTTGGCATCTTGTAGTTGACAAGTTGGCATCTTATAGTTGACATCACTCGTCAATTTTTTGTGCAGGCAGCAGTTGCTGGAGGAGTTGTCGCATCTTCCGCAGCAGATGCTGAGGTATGTGTTTTTTGTGTGTTTATGAGCTATTGAATAGTTCCTTGCAAACCTTTTTTTAGTTGTTGTTATCTTGTTGCAATATCATTTCTTATCGTTGCACATCCCCTAGAACTTTTTGTAGTTGTCAGGTCTAATATATTTTCTTAGTTTTTTTTGCAGGTTGCACACTGGTAGTCTTCAGTTGTTTCATGAGCTTTATTAGTTGCACAAAAACATCATATTAGTTGGCATGATCCATTTTATGTTTATATAGTTTTTGCAATACTGATCCAAATGATGATTGCTAGTTTTTTTCATTCCTGTTTTATCTCTTGTGTTTAATGTTTCCTTAATGTTTTTATTTTCTCATCAACAGGCCAGCGGTGAAGGAGTTGAGGTGGCTGCAGGGGAAGATGTGGAGCGACCATCACAAGCGAGCTGGATAAGGGCATCACCAGCGCGGTTTGCAAATTTCAACAACTCTCTATCCCCACCACAGAAGTCTGAGCTAGTTTCGAGGTTGTTTGGGGGCCTCTTGAACTTATTAGACACACTTCCAGCGAACCTCGCTAAATTCCTGGTGCAGTCCTACCAGCCAGAGAGCTCTGAAATGGTTTTCCCAGGCAGGGGAAGGATCCGTGTCGATGCTGACAGTGTTCACAGGGTATTTGATCTCCCAAACAGGGGTCAAAAAGTTAGATATGTAGTAGACAAGGATGCAACTAGGAGATTCAGAGAGGCTTTCAACATAACTGGAAATTCTCATCCCCAGATCACTACATGGTGCAAGATGATTCAAGATATGGCTGGAAGAACAGATGACACATTCTTTATGGCCTGGCTTGCGGTTGCCTTTAGCACTTTTCTAGCACCAACCACGGCCCTGAAGCTCAGCCCAAAGTGCTACGGACTTGTGCTAGATCATGAATTGCTCAAGAACACAAACATCTGCCTCTTTGTAGCAGAACACATAAATGAAGCTTTCCAGAACATGGACCAGGAGAAGCAAACCGTCTGCTGCTGCTTGTATCACTTGATGGTTAGTCAAAACGAGCACTTCCATGTGTTCTTCTTCTTTGTGCAGTTAAAGTTTGCTGAAATACTCCTCATAATAACTGAACTTGGTTTTTTCCCTTGTGGGGTCTGGTGCAGATACTATACCTTGATGCGCTCGTTCATGATATCCCAGTAAGCAACTGCGTGATACAAGCGAATGCATGGGATAGTATTCTAATTGCCAAGGTGATCAAGAAGGACACGATCTCTCCTGGTGTGTTCGGCAAATTACAAGTGAGTTATGTTTGTTTTTTTCAAACAGTGTCTTCTTTTTATGTTCTATTTTAGGTCTGCTCACTTTTCGGAAGTTGCACAAAAACTGTGATCAGTTGGCACAACAATGCATGTAGTTGCACAACTTGTAGCTTTAAGTTTGGCATCTGCACACATGTTCATTTTTAATTGGCACACCATCTATTTTAAGTTGCACAGTTTTACTTATCTTGTTGCACAGATGTGTGATATCAGTTGGCAGAAACTTTTTTTAGGTGCCATGTGGGTTGCACAGTTTTATTGTCTTTGTTCAGTTGCATATATGTAGAATCGAATTGTCTAAACAGTATCTTGTTGTAGTTGCACAGGTTATAATGTTTGGTTTCTTTCAACACACACATCTGTTTTGATAACCTTGTTCTTTTGTTTTTCTCTTTTTTTACATCAGCTTAAAGAGGAGTATAGGGGCACGGAGCAGACACCACTGTTTGGTGGTATTTTGCAAGCTGAAGCATTCGTGGCATCCAAGTTACCAATAACCTACAATTCGTAGGTTAGTCTTTTGCATACAGAAGTTTGTATCAGTTACCAACATTTTCTTTTGGCTGGTATGTATGTTCAGTTGCACATATATGCCTTTTTAGTTGCGAGAATACATGATTCAGTTGGCTGGGATGTATGTTCAGTTGCACATATATGCTTTTTTAGTTGCACATATTCTTTGGACAATCAATGTGTTCGTTTGCAACCAATGACATCAACTTGGCAGAATGCATGTTTAGTTTTGGCCACAATGCATGTGTAGTTGGCTAGAATCATGTTTTTAGTTGGCCAGAAAATGTGTATTAGTCGGCTTGCTTAACATCATGGTCAGTTATAGACATTTTCCTTTTTTTAAAATGTTTTCTAATTGAACCAGTACTGAATCTTTTTTTTTGTGTTGATGCAGAAAAAGGCAAAGATTGCCAAAGTGGTTAATGACCTGTGCAAGGCTGTAACTCAACAGGTTGGCACCTTCATTGAAGCAGTTGCCAAGATCGATGACGAGGAGCCGGATATTGATCCCTACGTACAGTAGCCATCAATGGGAACCGGGACGTCATGTCGTGCTCCAAAAAGAAAGAGACGGGTTTCAACTATACAAGAAGAAGAAGAGTTTGTTGAGGAGGAGTTAGAAGAAGATGAGAAAATGGAAGCAACGCTAGATGTTGACGATGACGAGGACACAGATGCGTATGAATCAGAGGAGGATGACAAAGAAGAAGATGCAGAAAAGGAGGAGGAGGAGGAGGAAGAAGAGGAGAAAGAAGAGGAGGACAAAGAAGAAGAGGACAAAGGAGAGGAGGAGGACAAGGAAGAAGATAGTGAGGCAGAGGAGGAGGAAGAAGAAGATGAGGCCAAAGAGGGGGACGGAGACAAAGGTGCACCAGTTGATGGCAGTGAGGGGGAAGAAGATGATGAGGAAGAAGACGAGGATGTTGATGGTGATGATCAAGGGGGATCCAATGGAGGCAGTGACAGTAGTGATGATGATGATGACAACGCCCCTGGTATTGGTGGTACAGGTGGCAACACATCCAGGAGGACTAGCAGCTCCGCCAACCCTGCCAGCAGCAGCAATTCATTGAGAAGCAGAAGCACACTTTAGATGTTGATTGACAAAATTTGCTGGAAAGACAAGGATTTGCCGAAGTCAAAGAAAAACGACGAAGCAGAGTCTCAGGGCAACATTGATATGTTCAAGCTGTGCAACTTGAAGCCAGCTTTGCCAACCACCTTTCTCGTGCCAGATTTTAGTGACAAAGAGATGTGTGAGAACATCAACTTTTGCCATTGATCAGAGCATGTTCTTATCAAGTGAGGCTGAAAAGAATCAAATTGACATGGAGGAAGCAGCAAAGGGTCTTGACTGGGTTCATTCGAAGAAAAAATACAAGGAATATTTGAAGCTGCTTCTAGATGTAAGCTGCAGCAAGAGCAAGGCAGCATTCGTGGCAAACCCTCACGTGGTCGAGAAGCGCAAAGTAGTTTCAATGAAGAAGAATCTGCAGTTGCCTCAAAACAAGGAGAAGACGTTGAGTGCAGATGCTGAAGTAAATGTGGTCAAGGAAGCTGTGGTTCAAACTGATATGCCTACTGTAGTGAGCAAAGAGCCAACTACCATCACACGAGTTCAACAGATCAAAGGGAAGACTCCTCTTTCAGCAGTCCCACCTAAACCAGCTAAGCAGCAAAAGATTGTAAAGTTTGCTGATAACTCACAAGTATAGGGGATCGCAACAGTTTTTGAGGGTAGAGTATTCAACCCAAATTTATTGATTCGACACAAGGGGAGCCAAAGAATATTCTCAAGTATTAGTAGTTGAGTTGTCAATTCAACCACACCTAGATAACTTAATATCTGCAGCAAAGTATTTAGTAGCAAAGTAATATGGAAGTAACGATAACGATAGCAAAAGTAATATTTTTGGGTTTTGTAGTGATTGTAACAGTAGCAACGGAAAAGTAAGTAAGCGAAGAACAATATGTGAAAAGCTCGTAGGCATTGGATCGGTGATGGAGAATTATGCCGGATGCGGTTCATCATGTAAAAATCATAACATAGGGTGACACAGAACTAGCTCCAATTCATCAATGTAATGTAGGCATGTATTCCGAATATAGTCATACGTGCTTATGGAAAAGAACTTGCATGACATCTTTTGTCCTACCCTCCCGTGGCAGCGGGGTCCTAATGGAAACTAAGGGATATTAAGGCCTCCTTTTAATAGAGTACCGGGCCAAAGCATTAACACATAATGAATACATGAACTCCTCAAACTATGGTCATCACCGGGAGTGGTCCCGATTATTGTCACTTCAGGGTTGCCGGATCATAACACATAGTAGGTGACTATAGAATTGCAAGATAGGATCAAGAAATCACATATATTCATGAAAACATAATAGGTTCAGATCTGAAATCATGGCACTCGGGCCCTAGTGACAAGCATTAAGCATAGCAAAGTCATAGCAACATCAATCTCAGAACATAGTGGATACTAGGGATCAAACCCTAACAAAACTAACTCGATTACATGATAGATCTCATCCAACCCATCACCGTCCAGCAAGCCTACGATGGAATTACTCACGCACAGCGGTGAGCATCATGAAATTGGTGATGGAGGATGGTTGATGATGACGAGGGCGACGAATCCCCCTCTCCGGAGCGCTGAACGGACTCCAGATCAGCCCTCCCGAGAGGTTTTAGGGCTTGGCGGCGGCTCCGTATCGTAAAACGCGATGAATCCTTCTTTCTGTTTGTTTCTCCCCGAAAGTGAATATATGGAGTTGGAGTTGAGGTCGGTGGAGCGTCAGGGGGCCCACGAGGTAGGGGCGCGCCCAGGGGGGCAGGCGCGCCCCCACCCTCGTGGATAGGGTGTGGGCCCCCTGACGTGGATTTTTCTTCCAGTATTTTTGATATTTTCCAAAAAGATGTTCCATGGAGTTTCAGGTCATTCCGAGAACTTTTGTTTCTGCACATAAATAACACCATGGAAAGTCTGCTGAAAACAGCGTCAGTCCGGGTTAGTTCCATTCAAATCATGCAAGTTAGAGTCCAAAACAAGGGCAAAAGTGTTTGGAAAAGTAGATACAACGGAGACGTATCAACTCCCCAAGCTTAAACCTTTGCTTGTCCTCAAGCAATTCAGTTGATAAACTGAAAGTGATAAAGAAAAACTTTTACAAACTCTGTTTGGTCTTGTTGATGTAAATATTTAAAGCCAGCATTCAAGTTTTCAGCAAAGATTATGACTAACCACATTCACAATAACTCTTAGGTCTCATGTTTACTCATATCAATGGCATAATCAACTAGCGAGCCATAATAATAAATCTCGGATGACAACACTTTCTCAAAACAATCATGATATGATATAATAAGATGGTATCTCGCTAGCCCTTTCCGAGACCGCAAAACATAAATGCAGAGCACCTTTAAAGATCAAGGACTGACTAGACATTGTAATTCATGGTAAAAGAGATCCAGTCATAGTCATACCCAATATAAATTAATAGTAATGGATGCAAATGACAGCTGCGCTCTCCAGCTAGTGCTTTTTAATAAGAGGGTGATGAATCAGCATAAAAGTAAATAGATAGGCCCTTCGCAGAGGGAAGCAGGGATTTGTAGAGGTGCCAGAGCTCGATTTTAAAGCAGAGATAAATAATATTTTGAGCGGCATACTTTCATTGTCAACATAACAACCAAGAGATGGCGATATCTTCCATGCTACACACATTATAGGCGGTTCCCAAACAGAATGGTAAAGTTTATACTCCCCCTCCACCAACAAGCATCAATCCATGGCTTGCTCGAAACAATGGGTGCCTCCAACTAGCAACAGTCCCAGGGGGAGTTTTGTTTGCAATTATTTTGATTTAGTTTGCATAAAGCATGGGACTGGGCATCCCGTTGACCAGCCATTTTCTCGTGAATGGGGAGCGGAGTCCACTCCTCTTGAGAATAACCCGCCTAGCATGGAAGATACGGACAGCCCTAGTTGATACATGAGCTATTCGAGCATACAAAACAGAATTTCATTTGAAGGTTTAGAGTTTGGCACATACAAATTTACTTGGAACGGCAGGTAGATACCCCATATAGGAAGGTATAGTGGACTCATATGGAATAACTTTGGGGTTTAAGGGATTGGATGCACAAGCAGCATTCCCGCTTAGTACAAGTGAAGGCTAGCAAAAGACTGGGAAGCGACCAACTAGAGAGCGACAACAGTCATGAACATGCATTAAAATTAATAAACATTGAGTACAAGCATGAGTAGGATATAATCCACCATGAACATAAATATCGTGAAGGCTATGTTGATTTGTTTCAACTACATGTGTGAACATGTGCCAAGTCGAGTCACTTAAATCATTCAAAGGAGGATACCACCCCACTATACCACATCACAACCATTTTAATAGCATGTTGGCATGCATGGTAAACCATTATAACTCATAGCTAATCAAGCATGGCACGAGCAACTATGATCTCTAATTGTCATTGCAAACATGTTTATTCATAATAGGCTGAATCAGGAACGATGAAATAATCATATTTACAAAAACAAGAGAGGTCGAGTTCATACCAGCTTTTCTCATCTCAGTCAGTCCATCATATATCGTCATAATTGCCTTTCACTTGCACGACCGGACGATGTGAAAATAATAAGAGTGCATGTGCATTGGACTAAGCTGGAATCTGCGAGCATTCAATAAACAGGAGAAGGCAAGGCAATATGGGCTCTTGGTTAAATCAACAATAATGCATATAAGAGCTACTTCAACAATTTAATCATGGTCTTCTCCTATCGACTCCCAAAGAAAAGAAAAGAAATAAAATTATTTACACGGGAAAGCTCCCAACAAGCAAAAGAAGAATGGGAAATCTTTTTGGGTTTTCTTTTTAATTATTACTACTACAGCAAGAAAAGTAAACTAACTAAAAGTTACACCTAATTTTTTTGTTTTTTCTGAAGGTTTATCAAACACACAAGAAGAAAGCAAGAAAAAGAAAATAAACTAGCATGGATATTACAGTGAAAGAGTATGAGCACCAACATGTAGCAATGAGTGTGTGAACATGAATGTAATGTCGGTGGGAAATACGTACTCCCCCAAGCTTAGGCTTTTGGCCTAAGTTGGTTTATTGCCACGGATGGCCTGGCGGATATCCATAGTTGTAGTCGGGGTCGTACTGAGATGCAGCGGCTCTGATTGCCACTGGTTGGAAATCATCTCCGGATCCCACTGATAGTTAGACTGTCGTGGAGGCTCAAATTGTGGTTCCGGCTCCATGGCTGGTGTAGGGTTCCGGTAGGCGTGAATGGCCGCCAACGGAACGAGATACGGACCTGTAGATAAATTAAACAAGGAGGGAGCAGGCAAGGTAATAGTCTCAGGATGATGTTTATCAAAGAATAATTTGTATTTAAGAGCCCCTTCCCTATTCTTAACAATAAAGTCATGCGCTATCATACTCTTGTATCTAAATAAGCATTGGGCAGCAATTTTTCTTCTTTTTCATAGTGCCTAATAGGTATGTTATAATGTGCAGCAAGGCGTGAAGCATAAATACCTCCAAAGATAGGGCCCTTTGTACGGTTCAAACTTAACCGTTTAGCAATAATACCGCCCATACTAACAGTGTTGTCGCAGAATAAACCATGGAACAAAATAATAATATCAGGAACACTAAGGTTTCCACAGTTTCCGCAACCAATTAAGCAACGACTAGCAAATATGGTAAAGTAGCGTAAAACAGGAAAATGTATGCTACTGATTCTTGCATCAGAAACCTTCCTAGTTTCCCCCACAGTAATAGTGTCAATAAACCCGTCCACATCTTTACGACGTGGTTCCTCTAAACTACCCTCAAAGGGTATTTTGCAAACCTTGCAAAATTCATCTAGTGGCATCTTCTTAACCACATCATATAAATGAAACTCTACTGAAGGAGGCGATTCCTTAGGATAATAGTAGAAGTTTTGCACAAAAGTATTGGTGAGTAAGAGATACTGTTCGCGTTGGTCGCGGAGGAAGTCGGTGAGTCCTGCATTCTCAGCCAATTCATAAAAATCATTGTAAATCCCGGCTTCTCTCAAGAAATCATCGGAAGGCCATTCACACGGCCGAACCTCCGTGGTGCGGGGCAGATTATATTTGGGCCTCTGTGCTTCTTCATTTTGCTTTTCCTTCGAGCTTCGGCTCGATGAGCCCCTCAAAAATCTCTTCATTATTTTCTGAAAAATTCTGAAATTTTTAGTTAACTTCAAATAAAAGTGAACCAAGCTCAACAAAATTGATAGCAACTACTCCTACAAGTGCCTAGAGACTATATCATGCATTAGAACTACTTGGAACCATATAAATTTGACATGCAAGCTCAAGAACATGGTCACCTAGGCAGCACAAATTTGCAATGAATAGAGCACTAGAACAAAAACTAATTGGACCAATGGAGGAGTCACATACCAAGGAACAATCCCCCCAAGCAGTTTTGTGAGAGGTGCTTTGAGCAAGGAGATCGAAAATCGCAGCAAAATGAGCTAGAACTCGTGCTTCAGCTGGATGGTGATTTTTTGGGAGGAAGAAGAAGTGTGTGGGTGCAGGAATAAGTGGAGGGGGCCACCGTGGGCCCACGAGGCAGGGGGGCGCGCCCTGGACCCTCGTGGCCAGGTGCTTGCTCCCCCTGTTGTGTTCTCAGTGCCAGATATTCTCAAATATTTCAGAAAAAATCATATTCCATTTTCAGGGCATTTGGAGAACTTTTATTTTCGGGTTTTTTTATATTGCATGGATAAATCAGAAAACGGACAAAAAATACTATTTTTACTTTATTTCAACTAAATAACAGAAAGTAGAAAGAGAGTACAAAAGGTTGTGCCTTCTAGTTTCATCCTTCTCATGCTCATCAAAAGGAATCCACTAACAAGGTTGATCAGGACTTGTTAATAAACTCATTCCGAATAACATGGAACCGGAGAAATTTCGAATAACACTATGTTACCTCAACGGGGATATGCACCTCCCCAATAATAAGAATATCATATTTCTTTTTGACAGTAGGAAGAGGAAATTCAAAACCTCCAAAAATAATTGATGGATTTTTTCCAATAGAGTTGATACTATGAACTTGAGGTTGTTTCCTCGGAAAGTGTACCGTATGCTCATTACCATTAACATGAAAAGTGACATTGCCTTTGTTGCAATCAATAACAGCCCCTGCAGTATTCAAAATGGGTCTTCCAAGAATAATAGACATACTATCGTCCTCGGGAATATCAAGAATAACAAAGTCCGTTAAAATAGTAACGTTTGCAACCACAACAGGCACATCCTCACAAATACCGACAGGTATAGCAGTTGATTTATCAGCCATTTGCAAAGATATTTCAGTAGGTGTCAACTTATTCAAATCAAGTCTACGATATAAAGAAAGAGGCATAACACTAACACCGGCTCCAAGATCACATAAAGCAGTTTTAACATAGTTTCTTTTAATGGAGCATGGTATAGTAGGTACTCCTGGATCCCCAAGTTTATTTGGTATTCCACCCTTAAAAGTATAATTAGCAAGCATGGTGGAAATTTCAGCTTCTGGTATCTTTCTTTTATTAGTGACAATTTCTTTCATATACTTAGCATAAGGATTCATTTTGAGCATATCAGTTAATCGCATACGCAAAAAGATAGGTCTAATCATTTCAGCAAAGCGCTCAAAATCCTCATCATCCTTTTTCTTGGATGGTTTGGGAGGAAAAGGCATGGGTTTCTAAACCCAAGGTTCTCTTTCTTTACCATGTTTCCTAGCAACAAAGTCTCTCTTACCATAACGTTGATTCTTTGATTGTGGGTTATCATGATAAAAGCAGGTTCAATTTCTACATCATTGTCATTGCTAGGTTGAGCATCATCATGAACATCATCATTAACACTTTCACTAGGTTCATGTTCATTACCAGATTGTGTTTCAGCATCGGAAATAGAAATATCATTTGGATTCTCAGGTGGTTTAGCAATAGGTTCACTAGAAGCATGCAAAGTCCTATCATTTTTCTTTTTCCTCTTTTTAGAAGGACTAGGTGCATCAACATTATTTCTCTGAGAATCTTGTTCAATTCTCTTAGGGTGGCCTTCAGGGTACAAAGGTTCCTGAGTCATCTTACCAGTTCTAGTAGCCACTCTAACAGCATAATCATTTTTCATACTATTCAATTCATTGAGCAAATCATTTTGAGCTTTAAATACTTGTTCTACTTGAGTGGTAACCATAGAAGCATGTTTACTAATAAGTTTAAGTTCACCCTTAACATTAGCCATATAATCACCCAAGTGTTCAATCATATAAGCATTTTGTTTTAAATGTCTACCAAAATAAGCATTGAAATCTTCTTGCTTAACCATAAAGTTATCAAACTCATCCAAGCATTGGCTAGCAGTTTTAGTAGGAGGGATTTCAGCTTTATCATATCTATAGAGAGAATTTACCTTTCCTACCTGTGTCGGGTTATCAAGACCATGAGTTTCTTCAATAGGTAATGAATTAAGACCATGTATTTCTTCAATAGGAGGTAAATTCTTAACACCTTCAGCTTTAATACCTTTTTCTTTCATAGACTTCTTTGCCTCTTGCATATCTTCAGGACTGAGAAATAGAACACCTCTCTGCTTCGGAGTTGGTTTAGGAATAGGCTCAGGAATTGGTTCAGGAGCTGGCTCAGGAAGTGTCCAATTATTTTCATTTGTCAACATATTATTCAATAGAATTTCAGCTTCATCCGGTGTTCTTTCCCTGAAAACAGAACCAGCACAACTATCCAGGTAATCTCTGGAAGCATCGGTTAGTTCATTATAAAAGATATCAAGTATTTCATTTTTCTTAAGAGGATGATCAGGCAAAGCATCAAGTAATTGGAGAAGCCTCCCCCAAGCTTGTGGGAGACTCTCTTCTTCAATTTGCACAAAATTGTATATATCCCTTAAAGCAGCTTGTTTCTTATGAGCAGGGAAATATTTAGGAAAGAAGTAATAAATCATATCTTGGGGACTACGCACACAACCAGGATCAAGAGAATTAAACCATATCTTATCATCACCCTTTAATGAGAACGGAAATATTTTAAGGATATAAAGGTAGCGAGATTTCTCATCATTAGTGAACAGGGTGGCTATATCATTTAATTTAGTAAGATGTGCCACAACAATTTCATATTCATAGCCATGAAAAGGATCAGATTCAACCAAAGTAATTACATCAGGATCAACAGAGAATTCATAATCCTTATCAGTAACACAGATAGGTGAAGTAGCAAAAGCAGGGTCAGGTTTCATTCTAGCATTAAGAGATTGCTACTTCCATTTAGCTAATAACCTCTTGAGCTCGTATCTATCTTTGCAAGCTAAAATAGCTATAGCAGCTTCTTTTTCCAAAACATAACCCTCAGGAATAACAGGCGATTCATATTTATTAGGGGGAGAGTCTTCATCATCACTTTCATCAATATTATCAGTTTCAATAATTTCATTCTCTCTAACCCTAGCAAGTTGTTCATCAAGAAATTCACCAAGTGGCACAATAGTATCAAGCATAGAAGTAGTTTCATCATAAGTATCATGCATAGCAGAAGTGGCATCATCAATAACATGCGACATATCAGAACGAATAGCAGAAGCAGGTTTAGGTGTCGCAAGCTTACTCAAAACAGAAGGTGAATCAAGTGCAGAGCTAGATGGCAGTTCCTTACCTCCCCTCGTAGTTGAGGGATAAATTTTTGTTTTCTCGTCTTTCAAGTTTTTCATAGTGACCAGCAGATATAAATCCCAAGTGACTCAAAGAATAGAGCTATGCTCCCCGGCAATGGCGCCAGAAAATAGTCTTGATAACCCACAAGTATAGGGGATCGCAACAATTTTCGAGGGTAGAGTATTCAACTCAAATTTATTGATTCGACACAAGGGGAGCCAAAGAATATTCTTAAGTATTAGCAGTTGAGTTGTCAATTCAACCACACCTGGATAACTTAATATCTGCAACAAAGTATTTAGTAGCAAAGTAATATGGAAGTAACAGTAATGATAGCAAAAGTAATATTTTTGGGTTTTGTAGTGATTGTAACAGTCGCAACAGAAAAGTAAGCAAGCGAAGAACAATATGTGAAAAGCTCGTAGGCGTTGGATCGGTGATGGAGAATTATGCCGGATGCGGTTCATCATGTAACAATCATAACATAGGGTGACACAGAACTAGCTCCAATTCATCAACGTAATGTAGGCATGTATTCCGAATATAGTCATACGTGCTTATGGAAAAGAACTTGCATGACATCTTTTGTCCTACCCTCCCGTGGCAGCGGGGTCCTAATGGAAACTAAGGGATATTAAGGCCTCCTTTTAATAGAGTACCGAACCAAAGCATTAACACATAGTGAATACATGAACTCCTCAAACTATGGTCATCACCGGGAGTGGTCCCGATTATTGTCACTTCGGGGTTGCCGGATCATAACACATAGTAGGTGACTATAGAATTGCAAGATAGGATCAAGAACTCACATATATTCATGAAAACATAATAGGTTCAGATCTGAAATCATGGCACTCGGGCCCTAGTGACAAGCATTAAGCATAGCAAAGTCATAGCAACATCAATCTCAGAACATAGTGGATACTAGGGATCAAACCCTAAAAAAATAACTCGATTACATGATAGATCTCATCCAACCCATCACCGTCTAGCAAGCCTACGATGGAATTACTCACGCACGGCGGTGAGCATCATGAAATTGGTGATGGAGGATGGTTGATGATGACGACGGCGACGAATCCCCCTCTCCGGAGCCCCGAACGGACTCCAGATCAGCCCTCCCGAGAGGTTTTAGGGCTTGGCGGCGGCTCCGTATTGTAAAACGCGATGAATCCTTCTTTCTGATTTTTTTTCTCCCCGAAAGTGAATATATGGAGTTGGAGTTGAGGTCGGTGGAGCGTCAGGGGGCCCACGAGGTAGGGGGCGCGCCCAGGGGGGCATGCGCGCCCCCTGACGTGGATTTTTCTTCCAGTATTTTTAATATTTTCCAAAAATATGTTCTGTGGAGTTTCAGGTCATTCCGAGAACTTTTGTTTCTGCACATAAATAACACCATGGAAAGTGTGCTGAAAACAGCGTCAGTCCGGGTTAGTTCCATTCAAATCATGCAAGTTAGAGTCCAAAACAAGGGAAAAAGTGTTTGGAAAAGTAGATACGACGGAGACGTATCATTTGCCAAGGGCACAAAGGGGGAACAGGGCACAAAAGGTGTGGGGTTCAGAGACGAGACAGAACTCCGTGCCACAACAATTGATGCAGGGGTGCCAAGTTCTGCTAGGTTGGTGCCAACTCAGACTGGAAAGATGCCAACTGAAGATACCAGTGTGCCAACTGATGTATCAGTTAGCAGCGTGGTCACAGTCAAAACCACCACTGCTGCTCAGGAAGGCACCACTGCAACTGCAAGCCCCAAGGTGCCAACTCATATAGATACTTCAATGCCTAACACGAAAGGAGGTGATCAAACTACCAAAGTACCGTCCCCACGAGCTAGCACACAGCTGCCAAGCAAGCCTGCATCACCAAGAGCTGACTTTCAGCACTCATTAACACAAGAGGATGTCTTCAACATTGTAAGTAGGTGCAAGCCTCTAAGGCCTTGAACCCATACGCAGATCAAACTCTTGCAGCTATCATGGTGACGGGTTCTGCGATGCACCATCTTTTGACCTCGGCATAGATGGTGATGCTCCAGCACCTGGTCCAACAGCAGAAACAGTGGAAGCCGGTGTGGTTGCCATAGATGAGGGTGAGTTGGACCCAGCAGCTGTGAATGAAGGATGCGCTGCTGCTGATGCTGGCAAGGCAATAGCTCAAGAGCCAGATGTTGGATCACCAGACAATTGCCACACCCCGATATGCGCAGAACCAGAAGTTGGCACGAGCAGTTCTTCAGGACCACCTGTTGCACAAAGACAGAGGAGGGTAATAAGGCCCACAGCATCTCAAAGGTCTCCATTCATTGACTACAACAAGAAGAAGACGTTCAGCTCCAATGAGGCAGTCCACAAGCTTTACGCTACCCTCATGTATTGGGTCGGGCATCACCCAGGAGCAAATGATGAGCTTACCAGGTAAACCAACTCCCCACAGCCTACATACATATCTTTTTTAATTGCACAGGACCAGCCACTTAGTTGCACAAAAAGCAGAGCATGTTGCACAGAACAGGGCTTTTAGTTGCACACTGTTTTGTTTTAATTTCATACACATTTTTGTTGTTGCTGTGACCCTTCGAGCTAACTTGTCTTTTCATTTATTTAAAAAAAATCAGCCCTGAGATAATCAGGTATGGTGCTTTCTACATTTCTTTAAAGGAGTTAGTTGATTCCATGAAGCCGGTTCAATGGCTGTCAAGAATTGTTATTGAGACTGGAATCTTATATATCATGGATAACTTACCAGAAGGGTCAAAGAAGGTCGTTATGCCACTGAGGTTTTCTGTAAGTTTTTTCAAAACCTTTTTCCCCTCTTCTTTTTCTATAGCGCTTTTTTTACCAATTCAGGGAGTCGTTTCATCTAGTAAGTAGTTTGAGGCATGCTTATAATTTCTGCAGATCGATTTACAGCAAGGGATCCACAATGTGAATGAGATAAACAAGAAGTTTGATTACAAGAACCATCTCGACAAGCAAGACTTGGTGAGTGCTGTGCCCACATGATCCATCTCTTTAGTTGGCACCCATAGCATGATCAGTTGCACATGACACATCTTTTAGTTGGCAAATACTTACTGGCTACCTGTTTTAACTTCACCAATTCTTTACTATTTTTTCTTATCCTATACCGTGTATCTGTGTCTGAATCGTTCACGCGCGCAGGTCATGCTGCCGGTGCTTGAGTGCACTGATATAAATGATAAAGAGGGAGGGAGGCATTATTGGGTGTTCAATGTCAACTTGAGGGACGGACGCTTCGAAGTTCTTGATTCAAACAGGAAGCTGGAGAACATTGAGTTGATGACCACCGCCTCTACCATCGCGGGGCAGTACGCCAGCTATGGAGGAAGCATTACCCAAAGTTCAGCATCGAGCACTTCCAGATTATTGACATTGACGTACCGAAGCAGCTCGGCAAATAAGACAATAAGCATGGCATTCTTCTCAATTTCTTACCATCAATTTCTAGTTTTTAATTTTTTCTACATGTGCAATATTTAGCTTTTTAAGACACAGAACTAGTCTGCAATCTATTTTTCATTTTTATGAATTTCTCATGGATTATCTAGTCAGTTGCATAGTGGCATAAAAGTAGTTGCATAGTGGCACATAAGCAGTTGCACAGTGGCACATAAGCAGTTGCACAGTGGAACATCAGTAGTTGCACAGTGGCACATAAGCAGTTGCACAGAGTGCATTATCTTTATTTTGGTTTTAATTTTTGGTGACAAATTTTCTTTTTTTGCCCACACGCAGCAATGAGTGTGGGCTGTTCGCACTGCTTAACGCCACAGAGTGGAACGGTAGCCAACTGCCCAACTACGAACCCAAGGAAGTACTCAACATCAGGAAGAAGCTGGCATATGATTGGGTCACCAGCCCGAACAACTCCGCCCCATGGAGGAAGTTGCTCAGATACAACAAGGACTAGGTCAGTACTCTTTTTCTTTCTCTGCCCCATGGAAGAAGTTGCTGGTTTGCACAATTTTTGAGCAGATTTTGTAGTTGCACACTAGTAGTAATTCCGTTTATAACTCAATATCATCACTTTTGTTGACACATTAGGAGGACTGGACATACCATTGTTCAACAACTAAATATTTAACCAGTTGCCAACAAAAGGCACAAATAGCAACCTTTTTTTACACAGTGCATGAACTAATTCAAGGAGCATAAATGAGATAAGAGAAAGCATAGATGCTGAATGTGTCCACTTGGTCCCCACATTGCTCAAAAACCATCATTCTTTTCCTTTTTTGTCCCAAAGTTACAAACAATGAAAGAGAATCACAGCAGCCTGAGTGGACACACACCAGCAGTGTGCTCTGTAGATTGGCACTAGCTGCATTTGTTTTTCTTCTTTGGGTGTAGCTCCAGCACCGATTTGTACCATCGACTCTTTGCCCTACCCTTTGTAGTAGACCTTGGAGGATCCCTGGGCACAAAATCATCAGAGGCTTGTTCAGGGGATGCAACCTCCAACGGGGTAGTAGGACCATCACGAGGTTGTGTTCGATCACCTGTGTAATAATCATATAAAAAGTTTAGTATTTTTTGTGTGCAACCAGCACTGATGTTCTCTGCAACCACACAGCCCATGTTGTGCAACTAACTGGTTGCTGTGTGCAAGTTAAGTTAAAAAACACCTGTAGTAGCACGGCCCGTCATGGTACTTGGATTGTAATCACCTATGGGCAGAACAGGTAAAACAAGTTAGTTTTTTATCTTGATGCTCAAACTAACATAGCGCACGCAACTAGGTAGCCTGTTCTGTGCAACTGGGCACTATGATGTGTGCAACTAAAGTCACACACCTAGTTTCATTTGGAGTTGGGGAAGGTAATTACCTGGGTGATTAGCCCCTTGAGTACTGCCTGTAGGTCCATTGGGAGGAGCACGCGGGGCACTGCTTGTTGGGCCAGGCGGGGGAGGAGGTGGCGGAGCATGCCGTGTAGGGCCAGGAGGTGGAGGAGGTCCTCGAGGGTTGCCATCACCTATAGCCAGAACAAACAAGTCAGTAGTTTATCTTGATGCTCGAACTAACATAGCGTGCGCAACTGGGTAGCCTGTTCTGTGCAACTGGGTACCATGATGTGTGCAACTGAAGTTACACACCTAGTTAGATGGGGAGTTGGGGCAGGTAATTACCTACATGATGAGCCCCCTAAGTACTGCCTGTAGGGCCGTTGGGAGGAGCACGCGGGGCACTGCTTGTTGGGCCAGGCGGGGGAGGAGGTGGCGGAGCATGCCGTGTAGGACCTGGAGGTGGAGGAGGTCCTTGAGGGTTACCATCATCTGATGGCCCAGTAGCAGCAGTCGTTTTTTTCTTTTTCTTGGAATAGTTCAGGTGGCTGATCTCGGTACGTGCTCCACGCATATGCTTGTATACAATGGCTTGTGTTGCATCAGAGCCACTTGCTAACTTGGCTAGTTTCTGAAAATCGTATATCATGTTTCTCTCCCTTATCTGCTTTTTTGATTGAGGAGGCATTTCATCCGGTTGCTCATACCTGGTCCCTCGTGCACTAGGGACAGCAGTAGGTGTCCACCGTCTTAGCATGTACCTTTCTGGTATGACATCAACTCCAATATGGGTGAACACCTTGAGGATGTGGCAACAGAGCATGCCGTCCTTGTCCATTTTGCAGCACTCACAAAAATAGGAACCATCCTCCACCCTTGCCTGCACCAAGTAGTTTCGAGAACCATATTTGGCAACAAATTCCTGGTCCGGTCTGAGCTCAAAAAGGTCAGCACCAACTTGGAACGCATTATAATGTCCAATCAGCTCAAACTCTTCTCTGAACTTGCGGTAAAGGTCCCTAATGTAGGTTTCGTAAGCTTGCCTCTCTATTGGGAAGTTGGACCATAGCTCAATCTCAAGGTGTTCTGTCCTGTAATCATTGCAGCCTTCCTTGGCAAGGATGTGGTTCTGAATTTTTTCATATTGCTTGACGAACTTCAGCATTGAGTTGTGTGGGTTCACATATCTTTTTAGGATGGCATTGAGCCCCTCACTACGCAGTGTAGACTGCAGGAAGGGGTAGAACCTATGTTTGAAGTAGCACGGCACCCAAGTTGACCTGTATTCGTACAACTTCTCAAAGTGTGTGTGTGTCATAGCCTCGTACTTCATCATTAACCCAGCCCAATTCTGCTCAAACTCGTCTATAGTGAAGCTGAAGTCAACACAGTAGTTGAAATCATCAGAGAGCCCTGGATTCCGGCACAACAGCCAACCAACTTTTTCTTGAGCTTTTTCATGATGTGCCATCGACAACATCGATGCACTGTGGTTGGAAAGATGCTCTGTATTGACTGCCTCATTGCCCCATCCTGATCGGTTATAAAGTTGTCAAGAGGTTTTCCATCCATAGCCTCTAGGAAAGCTCGGAAGACCCAATCAAAGCTCGATGCCAACTCCTGCCTCACAAACGCGCAACCCAGCATGAAAGATTGGCCATGTTGGTTTATTCCGATGAAGGGCGCGAACGGCATATTGTACATGTTGGTCATGTAGGTGGTGTCAAACGATATGCAATCGTGGTACGCCTCCGCATAAGCTTTTCGAGCTGAGCCATCCACCCAAAATATGTTGACAACTCTGTCCTCTTCATCATATTTTACCTTATAGAAGAAGTCTGTGAAGAAAATATGCCCTAGAGGCAATAATAAAGTTGTTATTTAAATTTCCTTATTTCATGATAAATGTTTATTATTCATGCTAGAATTGTATTAACCGAAAACTTAGTACATGTGTGGATACATAGACAAACAGAGTGCCACTAGTATGCCTCTACTTGACTAGCTCGTTGAAACAAAGATGGTTAAGTTTCCTAGCCATAGACATGAGTTGTCATTTGATTAACGGGATCACATCATTAGAGAATGATGTGATTGACTTGACCCATTCCATTAGCTTAGCACTTGATCGTTTAGTATATTGCTATTGCTTTCTTCATGACTTATACATGTTCCTATGACTATGAGATTATGCAACTCCCGGATACCGGAGGAACACTTTGTGTGCTACCAAACGTCACAACATAACTGGGTGATTATAAAGGTGCTCTACAGGTGTCTCCGATGGTATTTGTTGAGTTGTCATAGATCATGATTAGGATTTGTCACTCTGATTGTCGGAGAGGTATCTCTGGGCCCTCTCGATAATGCACATCACTATAAGCCTTGCAAGCAATGTGACTAATGAGTTAGTTGCGGGATGATGCATTACGGAACGAGTAAGACTTGCCGGTAACGAGATTGAACTAGGTATTGAGATACCGATGATCGAATCTCGGGCAAGTAACATACCGATGACAAAGGGAACAACGTATGTTGTTATGTGGTTTGATCGATAAAGATCTTCGTAGAATATGTAGGAACCAATATGAGATCGGGGACATGACAAGGATTCTCGAAATGGTCGAGACGTAAAGATCGATATATTGAAAGGCTATATTCGGACATCGGAAAGGTTCCGAGTGATTCGGGTATTTTTCGGAGTACCGGACAGTTATGGGAATTCGTATTGGGCCTTAATGGGCCATACGGAAAGGAGAGAAAGGCCTCAAGGGTGCCCCCCCTTCCCCATGGACTGGTCCGAATTGGCTAGGGAAAGGGGGCGCCCCATTCCTTCCTTCTCCTTCTCCCTTCCCTTTTTCCTATTCCATGTGGGAGGTGGAATCCTACTAGGACTAGGGAGTCCTAGTAGGGCTCCACACTTTGGGCGCGCCCTATGAGGGCCGACCTCCTCCTCCCTCCATCCTTTATATACGTGGCCAGGGGGCACCCCATAGACTCACAAGTTAATCATTGATCTCTTAGCCGTGTGCGGTGCCCCCTCCACCATAATCCACCTCGGTCATATCGTTGCAGTGCTTAGGCGAAGCCCTGCGCTGGTAGCTTCATCATCACCGTCATCATGTCGTCGTGCTGACGAAGCTCTCCCTTGACACTCTGGTAGATCATGAGTTCTTGGGACGTCACCGAGCCGAACGTGTGTAGATCGCAGAGGTGTCGTACGTTCGGTATTAGGATCGGTCGATCGTGAAGACGTACGACTACATCAACCGCGTTGTCATAACGCTTCCGCTTACGGTCTACGAGGGTACGTGGACAACACTCTCCCCTCTCGTTGCTATGCATCGCCATGATCTTGCGTGTGCGTAGGAATTTTTTTGAAATTACTACGTTCCCCAACATTGGCATCCGAGCCAGGTTTATGCGTAGATATTATATGCACGAGTAGAACACAAGTGAGTTGTGGGCGATAATAGTCATACTGCTTACCAGCATGTCATACTTTGATTCGGCGGTATTGTTGGATGAAGCGGCTCGGGCTGACATTACGCGTACGCTTACGCGAGACTAGTTCTACTGACGTGCTTCGCACACAGGTTGCTGGCGTGTGTCAGTTTCTCCAACTTTAGTTGAATCGAGTGTGGCTACGCCTGGTCCTTGTTGAAGGTTAAAACATCACATACTTGATGAAAAATCGTTGTGGTTTTGATGTGTAGGTTAGAACGGTTCTTGCTCAGCCCGTAGCTGCCATGTAAAACTTGCAACAACAAAGTAGAGGACGTCTAACTTGTTTTTGCAGGGCATGTTGTGATGTGATATGGTCAAGACATGATGCTAAATTTTATTGTATGAGATGATCATGTTTTGTAATGGAGTTATCGGCAACTGGCAGGAGCCATATGGTTGTCGCATTATTGTATGAAATGCAATCGCCATGTAATTGCTTTACTTTATCAATAAACGGTAGCGATAGTCGTAGAAGCAATAGTTGGCGAGATGACAACAATGCTACGATGGATATCAAGGTGTCGCGCCGGTGACGATGGTGATCATGACGGTGCTTTGGAGATGGAGATCAAAGGCACAAGATGATGATGGCCATATCATATCACTTATATTGATTGCATGTGATGTTTATTCTTTATGCATCTTATTTTGCTTAGTTCGACGGTAGCATTATAAGATGATCTCTCACTAAATTTCAAGGTACAAGTGTTCTCCCTAAGTATGCACCATTGCGAAAGTTCGTCGTGCCGAGACACCATGTGATGATCAGGTGTGATAAGCTCTACGTTCACATACAATGGGTGTAAGCCAGTTTTGCACACGCAGAATACTCGGGTTAAACTTGACGAGCCTAGCATATGCAGATATGGCCTCGGAACACTGAGACCGAAAGGTCGAGCGTGAATCATATAGTAGATATGATCAACATAGTGATGTTCACCATTGAAAACTACTCCATCTCACGTGATGATCGAACATGGTTTAGTTGCTATGGATCACGTGATCACTTAGATGATTAGAGGGATGTCTATCTAAGTGGGAGTTCTTAAGTAATATGATTAATTGAACTTTAATTTATCATGAACTTAGTACCTGATAGTATTTTGCATGTCTATGTTGTTGTAGATAGATGGCCCGTGCTGTTGTTCCGTTGAATTTTAATGCGTTCCTAGAGAAAGCTAAGTTGAAAGATGATGGTAGCAACTACACGGACTGGGTCCGTAACTTGAGGATTATCCTCATTGCTGCACAGAAGAATTACGTCCTGGAAGCACCGCTAGGTGCCAAACCCGCTGCAGGAGCAACACCAGATGTTATGAACGTCTGGCAGAGCAAAGCTGATGACTACTCGACAGTTCAGTGTGCCATGCTTTATGGCTTAGAACCGGGACTTCAACGACGTTCTGAACGTCATGGAGCATATGAGATGTTCCAGGAGTTGAAGTTAATATTTCAAGCAAATGCCCGGATTGAGAGATATGAAGTCTCCAATAAGTTCTACAGCTGCAAGATGGAGGACAATAGTTCTGTCCGTGAGCATATACTCAAAATGTCTGGGTATAACAATCACTTGATTCAACTGGGAGTTAATCTTCCTGATGATAGTGTCATTGACAGAATTCTTCAATCACTGCCACCAAGCTACAAGAGCTTCGTGATGAACTATCACATGCAAGGGATGGATAAGACAATTCCCGAGCTCTTCGCAATGCTAAAGGCTGCGGAGCTAGAAATCAAGAAGGAGCATCAAGTGTTGATGGTCAACAAGACCACCAGTTTCAAGAAAAAGGGTAAAGGGAAGAAGGGGAACTTCAAGAAGAACGGCAAGCAAGTTGCTGCTCAAGTGAAGAAGCCCAAGTCTGGACCTAAGCCTGAGACAGAGTGCTTCTACTGCAAAGGGACTGGTCACTGGAAGCGGAACTGCCCCAAGTATTTGGCGGATAAGAAGGATGGCAAGGTGAACAAAGGTATATGTGATATACCTGTTATTGATGTGTACCTTACTAATGCTCGCAGTAGCACCTGGGTATTTGATACTGGTTCTGTTGCTAATATTTGCAACTCGAAATAGGGACTACGGATTAAGCGAAGATTGGCTAAGGACAAGGTGACGATGCGCGTGGGAAATGGTTCCAAAGTCGATGTGATCGCGGTCGGCACGCTACCTCTACATCTACCTTCGGGATTAGTTTTAGACCTGAATAATTGTTATTTGGTGTCAGCGTTAAGCATGAACATTATATTTGGATCTTGTTTGATGCGAGACGGTTATTCATTTAAATCAGAGAATAATGGTTGTTTTATTTATATGAGTAATATCTTTTATGGTCATGCACCCTTGAAGAGTGGTCTTTTTTTGAATCTCGATACTAGTGACACACATATTCATAATATTGAAGCCAAAAGATGCAGAGTTGATAATGATAGTGCAACTTATTTGTGGCACTGCCGTTTAGGTCATATTGGTGTAAAGCGCATGAAGAAACTCCATTCTGATGGACTTTTGGAATCACTTGATTATGAATCACTTGGTACTTGCGAACCATGCCTCATGGGGAAGATGACTAAAACTCCGTTCTCCGGAACAATGGAGCGAGCAACAGATTTGTTGGAAATCATACATACTAATGTATGTGGTCCGGTGAATGTTGAGGCTCGCGGCGGGTATCGTTATTTTCTCACCTTCATAGATGATTTGAGCAGATATGGGTATATCTACTTGATGAAGCATAAGTCTGAAACAATTGAAAAATTCAAAGAATTTCAGAGTGAAGTGGAAAATCATCGTAACAAGAAAATAAAGTTTCTACGATCTGATCGTGGAGGAGAATATTTGAGTTACGAGTTTGGTCTTCATTTGAAAAAATGCGGAATAGTTTCGCAACTCACGCCACCCGGAACTCCACAGCGTAATGGTGTGTCCGAACGTCGTAATCGTACTTCACTAGATATGGTGTGATCTATGATGTCTCTTACTGATTTACCGCTATCGTTTTGGGGTTATGCTTTAGATATGACTGCATTCACGTTAAATAGGGCACCATCTAAATCCATTGAGACGACACCTTATGAACTGTGCTTTGGCAAGAAACCCAAGTAGTCGTTTCTTAAAGTTTGGGGCTGCGATGCTTATGTGAAAAAGCTTCAACCTGATAAGCTCGAACCCAAATCGGAGAAATGTGTCTTCATAGGATACCCAAAGGAGACTGTTGGGTACACCTTCTATCACAGATCCGAAGGCATGATATTCGTTGCTAAGAATGGATCCTTTCTAGATAAGTAGTTTCTCTCGAAAGAAGTGAGTGGGAGGAAAGTAGAACTTGATGAGGTAACTGTACCTGCTCCCTTATTGGAAAGTAGTTCATCACAGAAATCTGTTCCTGTGACTTCTACACCAATTAGTGAGGAAGCTAATGATGATGATCATGTAACTTCAGATCAAGTTACTACCGAACCTCGTAGGTCCACCAGAGTAAGATCCGCACCAGAGTGGTACGGTAATCTAGTTCTGGAGGTCATGTTACTTGACCATGACGAACCTACGAACTATGAGGAAGCGATGATGAGCCCAAATTTCGCGAAATGGCTTGAGGCCATGAAATCTGAGATGGCATCCATGTATGAGAACAAAGTGTGGACTTTGGTTGACTTGCCCGATGATCGGCAAGCCATCGAGAATGAATGGATCTTCAAGAAGAAGATTTACGCTGACGGTAATGTTACTGTCTACAAAGCTCGACTTGTTGCGAAAGGTTTTCGACAAGTTCAAGGAGTTGACTATGATGAGACCTTCTCACCCGTAGCGATGCTTAAGTCCGTCCGAATCATGTTAGCAATTGCCGCATTTTATGATTATGAAATTTGGCAAATGGATGTAAAGACTGCATTCCTGAATGGATTTCTGGAAGAAGAGTTGTATATGATTCAACCTGAAGGTTTTATCGATCCAAAGGATGCTAACAAAGTGTGCAAGCTCCAGCGATCTATTTATGGACTGGTGCAAGCATCTTGAAGTTGGAATAAACGTTTTGATAGTGTGATCAAAGCATATGGTTTTATACAGACTTTTAGAGAAGCCTGTATTTACAAGAAAGTGAGTGGGAGCTTTGTAGCATTTCTAATATTATATGTGGATGACATATTGTTGATTGGAAATGATATATAATTTCTGGACAGCATAAAAGGATACTTGAATAAGATTTTTTCAATGAAAGACCTCGGTGAAGCTGCTTATATATTGGGCATCAAGATCTATAGAGATAGATCAAGACGCTTAATTGGACTTTCACAAAGCACATACCTTGATAAAGTTTTGAAGAAGTTCAAAATGGATCAAGCAAAGAAAGGGTTCTTGCCTGTGTTACAAGGTGTGAAGTTGAGTCAGACTCAATGCCCGACCACTGCAAAAGATAGAGAGAAAATGAAAGGTGTTCCCTATGCTTCAGCCATAGGCTCTATCATGTATGTAATGCTGTGTACCAGACCTGATGTGTGCCTTGCTATCAGTTTAGCAGGGAGGTACCAAAGTAATCCAGGAGTGGATCACTGGACAGCGGTCAAGAACATCCTAAAATACCTGAAAAGGACTAAGGATATGTTTCTCGTTTATGGAGGTGACAAAGAGCTCGTTGTAAATGGTTACGTCGATGCAAGCTTTGACACTGATCTGGATGACTCTAAGTCACAAACTGGATACGTGTTTATATTGAACGGTGGAGCTGTCAGTTAGGTGCAGTTCTAAGCAAAGCGTCGTGGCGGGATCTACGTGTGAAGCGGAGTACATAGTTGCTTCGGAAGCAGCAAATGAAGGAGTCTGGATGAAGGAGTTCATATCCGATCTAGGTGTCATACCTAGTGCATCGGGTCCAATGAAAATCTTCTGTGATAATACTGGTGCAATTGCCTTGGCAAAGGAATCCAGATTTCACAAGAGAACCAAGCACATCAAGAGACGCTTCAATTCCATCCGCGATCAAGTCAAGGAGGGAGACATAGAGATTTGCAAGATACATACGAATCTGAATGTTGCAGACCCGTTGACTAAGCCTCTCTCACGAGCAAAACATGATCAGCACCAAGACTCCATGGGTGTTAGAATCATTACTGTGTAATCTAGATTATTGACTCTAGTGCAAGTGGGATACTGAAGGAAATATGCCCCAGAGGCAATAATAAAGTTGTTATTTATATTTCCTTATTTCATGATAAATGTTTATTATTCATGCTAGAATTGTATTAACCAGAAACTTAGTACATGTGTGGATACATAGACAAACAGAGTGCCACTAGTATGCCTCTACTTGACTAGCTCGTTGAATCAAAGATGGTTAAGTTTCCTAGCCATAGACATGAGTTGTCATTTGATTAACGGGAGCACATCATTAGAGAATGATGTGATTGACTTGACCCATTCCGTTAGCTTAGCACTTGATCGTTTAGTATATTGCTATTGCTTTCTTCATGACTTATACATGTTCCTATGACTATGAGATTATGCAACTCCCGGATACCGGAGGAACACTTTGTGTGCTACCAAACATCACAACGTAACTGGGTGATTATAAAGGTGCTCTACAGGTGTCTCCGATGGTATTTGTTGAGTTGGCATAGATCGAGATTAGGATTTGTCACTCCGATTGTCGGAGAGGTATCTCTGGGCCCTCTCGGTAATGCACATCACTATAAGCCTTGCAAGCAATGTGACTAATGAGTTAGTTGCGGGATGATGCATTACGGAACGAGTAAAGAGACTTGCCAGTAACGAGATTGAACTAGGTATTGAGACACCGACAATCGAATCTCGGGCAAGTAACATACCGATGACAAAGGGAACAATGTATGTTGTTATGCGGTTTGACAGATAAAGATCTTCGTAGAATATGTAGGAACCAATATGAGCATCCAGGTTCCGCTATTGGTTATTGACTGGAGATGAGTCTAGGTCATGTCTACATAGTTCTCGAACCCGTAGGGTCCGCACGCTTAACGTTCTGTGACGATTTGTATTATGAGTTATGTGATTTGATGACTGAAGTTTGTTCGGAGTCCCGGATGAAATCGGGGACACGACGAGGAGTCTCGAAATGCTCGAGATGTAAAGATCGATGTATTGGAAGGCTATATTAGGACATTGGAAAGGTTCCGAGTGATTCGGGTATTTTTAGGAGTACCGGAGAGTTACGGGAATTCGTATTGGGCCTTAATGGGCCATACGGAAAGGAGAGAATGGCCTCAAGGGTGGCCGCGCCCCTTCCCCATGGACTGGTCCGAATTGGACTATGGAAAGGGGCGCCCCCTTCCTTCCTTCTCCTTCTCCCTTCCCTTTTTCCTATTCCATGTGGGAGGTGGAATCCTACTAGGACTAGGGAGTCTTGGTAGGACTCCACACTTTGGGCGCGCCCTATGAGGGCCGACCTCCTCCTCCCTCCATCCTTTATATATGTGGCCATGGGGCACCCCATAGACACACAAGTTAAACATTGATCTCTTAGCCGTGTGCGGTGCCCCCCTCCACCATAATCCACCTCGGTCATATCGTTGCAGTGCTTAGGAGAAGCCCTGCGCCGGTAGCTTCATCATCACCGTCATCAGGCCGTCGTGCTAACGAAGCTCTCCCTCGACACTCTGCTGGATCGTGTGTTCGTGGGACGTCACCGAGCCGAACGTGTGCAGATCGCGGAGGTGCCGTACGTTCAGTATTAGTATCGGTAGATCGTGAAGACGTACGACTACATCAACCGCGTTGTCATAACGCTTCCGCTTACGGTCTACGAGGCTATGTGGACAACACTCTCCCCTCTCGTTGCTATGCATCACCATGATCTTGCGTGTGCGTAGGAATTTTTTTGAAATTACTACGTTCCCCAATAGTCTGGATCTGTTTTTTGTATATCCTTGAAGAGCACAATTGTCACAATCATGTCACCCTCCTTTGTGTCATCTCTACGGAAACTTGTACACAGATTTGTTATTGCCTTTGGTCCGAAAGGCACCATCATCTCAGATCCATAGAACTTTGCCATTACATGCATCATACGTCCTGCATAATACAAAAAGAAACAATATATCTTTTTTTAGTCGCACGAATGCACATATCCAACTGCACAGTAATATGACATGTGTTGGCATAGAAGGTAGTTGCACGAAATGAACAACCAGCTGCACCTTTTAAAAAACAATTTCATTTTAGCACACATGACATTATGTAGTCGCACAGTGAAGGTAATCTAGTTGCACAGGAACATTATGTAGTTGCACAGTGAAGGTAGTCTAGTTGCACACTTAAGGCATTTTAGTTGCACACCAGTACCATAACAGTTGCACACTGGACTGCCTAGAGGGAAACTTAATTCTGTAAGGGATATAGGAACACACCTGTAGTCAAGTTGCAGTTATACAAGATGTGCAAAATCTCCTTTTCATCAGGAGAGATGCCTTGGTGGGATCTCAAGTATTTGGACAACGAAGGTTTGTTCACCAGCGGATGATTGTGGTCACGAACAAAGTGCGTCACCTGCCATTGCCCATCTATCAGCTTCACCAACATTTTTTCCTTGCATTGAGTCTGCTTTATTGTCTCGCGTTTACGCTTCTTCTTTTTCTTACTAGTAGCAGCCTCCTCTTCAGCAAATATTGGAGGTTCATCTTTCATCTCCTCATCACTGTCAATAGGTTTTGGATCTGGTATAGGGTCCGGGACAGGAGGAGCCTCAGCTCCTCCATCATCAGCTTTGGGCTTCTTGAACTTGTTGCAGCAAAACTGCTGTTTTACCAATACATTTGTGTGGGGTGTCCGCCTAGAGGTGTTCATTTTTACAGAGAAACCCATCCGTAGGGCGTAGCTGTTGTAGTGATCCTTAGCAATTTGAAGGGTGTCAAACCTCATGCCAACATAGGGTTCCATTGGCTGAGAACCAGCCTCATCTTCTCCTTCTTCTCCTTGCACAACACCGTCAATAGCACCAGCTCCGAACTCAGTCCTGGTTGGACCAGGAACATTTGTCGCGGTGCCTGTGTCATCAAGAGTATGACTCTCTGACTGCAAAGACACCACTACAGGGGCACCACAGGTTGATGACTGCCCTGCCACATTGTCATTGCCCATAGGGTTAGGCCCACGACTTGTCTCTATGTAGTAAACAGAGCGCCCATTTTCTGTCCAATTTCCTTGCGGTATGCTGGGTTGCTGCTCATCCATATCATGAGGAAGCTCATTGAGATCAGGAGGCAACTCATTGAGATCAAGCATTTTTTTCCTTTTTCTGGCTGCTGCCACACATCCACTGCATATAAAAAAGAAGGAAGTGATGTCAAGTTTTAATCATCAAATAGTGTTTCAAACAACCTAAAAACTTAGTAAATAGGCAGTCGCACAACATTTTATGACAATCTTAGTTCCAAAAGCAACATGTCTATAGCAGAATCTTTTATTATAACAGGTATGCATTTTTTTTGTTTTGCACAGACTTGTTATGTTAGTTGCACAGTTTGCAGTAAATAGTTGGAAAGAACATGACTTTTTTACTACAAAGTTTTTCTGACTTTTTCCTCTGTTTGTTGCAACGATCCGCAGGTTTTCTGTTGGCAAGGAGCTTATTCAGATTTTTCTGCACATAATTTGGACACAATTTGATGCTACACTTTGAGATGGAAAATCCAGGTGAAAGAAGAAAGAAGAATTGGATGACAGACTATAGACATATGCTTTTCATCGCCGTTTCTGTTTTTACTTCCATTATATTTGAACATATTTTTACACTATATCTTTGCAATAGGTGTGCTACCAGAATATATGTGTGGGACAAGTATATATGCGTGACTACTTTAATATGGTTTATGGCTTCAATAGCCTTGTTTATTTTTCTCTGTTCCACAAATTACTGGAGATGTTGCTATTGATCATTGTGTAGCTTTCACAAAGGTTCCTGTGTTTTAGCTGTCGTACTGCAGATTTTTGGTTTTAGCTAGAATAGATCTTTTCAGTTGGCCAGGATGCATATGTCAGTTGGCCAGCATGCATGTTTAGTTTTACAGTCAATGTCTTCAGTTGGCTAGGATAGATCTTTCAGTTGGCCAGGATGCATATATCAGTTGGCTAGCATGCATGTTTAGTTTTACAGTCAATGCGCTCATCTGGCTAGAATAGATGTTTCAATTTCCCAGGATGCATATATCAATTGGCCAGCATGCATGTTCAGTTGCACAGTCAGTGTGTTCAGTTGGCTAGAATAGATGTTTCAATTTCCCAGGATGCATATATCAGTTGGCCAACATCCATGTTCAGTTGCACAGTCAATGTGTTCACCTGGCTAGAATAGATGTTTCAGTTGGCCAGAATGCAT